>NC_079147.1:170535729-170639416 GCF_945859685.1 Eupeodes corollae | reverse complement strand
GGGTCGATGCTCTGTATTTTAGTGAAAACCGCATCATGTTTGGAGGCTTGGTTGAGGAAATAGAGCAACCGAAAGATAATTTGTGATGAGCTGGGTTGAAATTCTGTAATTTTACTTTTTGACTAATTTTTCGGAAACGAGCGATCGTATAACATTTTGGTTTGCAGTTGTGGGTAGAGCATTTAAATACCTTTCTTTTTATGTGCATTTTGATTGGGTGGGAAATAGTTTTGAAAATACTACTTTTTCGGCAATGGGTTAGTCCACGATTTTCTCGAAAAACTGAAAAAAATCATTTTTGTTATTTATGCATCAATTGAAAGGTGGGTCGATGCTCTGTATTTTAGTGAAAACCGCATCATGTTTGGAGGCTTGGTTGAGGAAATAGAGCAACCGAAAGATAATTTGTGATGAGCTGGGTCGAAATTCTGTAATTTTACTTTTTGACTAATTTTTCGGAAACGAGCGATCGTATAACATTTTGGTTTGCAGTTGTGGGTAGAGCATTTAAATACCTTTCTTTTGATGTGCATTTTGATTGGGTGGGAAATAGATTTGAAAATACTACTTTTTTCGGCAAGGGTTAGCCCACGATTTTCTCGAAAAACTGAAAAAAAAATCATTTTTGAGATTTATGCATCAATTGAAAGGTGGGTCGATGCTCTGTATTTTAGTGAAAACCGCATCATGTTTGGAGGCTTGGTTGAGGAAATAGAGCAACCGAAAGATAATTTGTGATGAGCTGGGTCGAAATTCTGTAATTTTACTTTTTGACTAATTTTTCGGAAACGAGCGATCGTATAACATTTTGGTTTGCAGTTGTGGGTAGAGCATTTAAATACCTTTCTTTTGATGTGCATTTTGATTGGGTGGGAAATAGATTTGAAAATACTACTTTTTTCGGCCCACGATTTTCTCGAAAAACTGAAAAAAAAAATCATTTTTGAGATTTATGCATCAATTGAATGGTGGGTCGATGCTCTGTATTTTAGTGAAAACCGCATCATGTTTGGAGGCTTGGTTGGGTCTACCACGATATCTAGAAATTAATTATCTAGAAAGTAAAAATTTTGAATATGAAAATCTCGAAAACAAAAATCTAGAATGGAAAAAATCTCGAAAACAAAAATCTAGAAAATAAAATCTCGAAATGCCAAAATCTAGAAAAAAAAATCTCGAATGCAAAAATCCAGAATGTATTTTTGAATTTTTGAGGCAATGTATGTTTGAATTTTTGAGGCAATGTTCAAAATTCGCGCGAATTTTGAACATTGCCTCAAAAATTCAAACATACATTCTGGATAACTTACTGCTTCTTAACAAACTTAAAGTTGACAAGTAAAGTTATTAATCATATAATTGCACATTGCTACACAAATGCACCTGTCTTATTGTTTGCAAACATTTTTTTCTTGCTCAGAAAATAAAATATTGGGTAAACTGATGTATTTGTGTTTTATTGACTTTTAACTGTTAAAAATACAAAAAAAAAAATCTCGAATTTGTATTTTTTTTCGAGATTTTTTTCTAGATAGAGTCTTTAAAGATTTTTGTTAATTCTGGATTTTTGTGGATTCGAGATTTTTGCGTTCTAGATAATTTTTTTTTATTTTCGAGATTTTCGGCATTCGAGATTTTTGGCATTCTAGATTTCGTCATGATCCCGGCTTGGTTGAGGAAATAGAAAGATAATTTGTGATGAGCTGGGTCGAAATTCTGTAATTTTACTTTTTGACTAATTTTTCGGAAACGAGCGATCGTATAACATTTTGGTTTGCAGTTGTGGGTAGAGCATTTAAATACCTTTCTTTTGATGTGCATTTTGATTGGGTGGGAAATAGATTTGAAAATGCTACTTTTTCGCGGCAATGGGTTAGCCCACGATTTTCTCGAAAAACTGAAAAAAATCATTTTTGTGATTTATGCATCAATTAAAAGGTGGGTCGATGCTCTGTATTTTAGTGAAAACCGCATCATGTTTGGAGGCTTGGTTGAGGAAATAGAGCAACCGAAAGATAATTTGTGATGAGCTGGGTCGAAATTCTGTAATTTTACTTTTTGACCAATTTTTCGGAAACGAGCGATCGTATAACATTTTGGTTTGCAGTTGTGGGTAGAGCATTTAAATACCTTTCTTTTGATGTGCATTTTGATTGGGTGGGAAATAATTTTGAAAATACTACTTTTTCGGCAATGGGTTAGCCCAAGATTTTCTCGAAAAACTGAAAAAAAATCATTTTTGTGATTTATGCATCAATTGAAAGGTGGGTCGATGCTCTGTATTTTAGTGAAAACCGCATCATGTTTGGAGGCTTGGTTGAGGAAATAGAGCAACCGAAAGATAATTTCTGATGAGCTGGGTCGAAATTCTGTAATTTTACTTTTTGACTAATTTTTCTGAAACGAGCGATCGTATAACATTTTGGTTTGCAGTTGTGGGTAGAGCATTTAAATACCTTTCTTTTGATGTGCATTTTGATTGGGTGGGAAATAGTTTTGAAAATACTACTTTTTCGGCAATGGGTTAGCCCACGATTTTCTCGAAAAACTGAAAAAAAAATCATTTTTGAGATTTATGCATCAATTGAAAGGTGGGTCGATGCTCTGTATTTTAGTGAAAACCGCATCATGTTTGGAGGCTTGGTTGAGGAAATAGAGCAACCGAAAGATAATTTGTGATAAGCTGGGTCGAAATTCTGTAATTTTACTTTTTGACTAATTTTTCGGAAACAAGCAATCGTATAACATTTTGGTTTGCAGTTGTGGGTAGAGCATTTAAATACCTTTCTTTTGATGTGCATTTTGATTGGGTGGGAAATAGTTTTGAAAATACTACTTTTTTCGGCAAGGGTTAGCCCACGATTTTCTCGAAAAACTGAAAAAAAATCATTTTTGTGATTTATGCATCAATTGAAAGGTGGGTCGATGCTCTGTATTTTAGTGAAAACCGCATCATGTTTGGAGGCTTGGTTGAGGAAATAGATCAACCGAAAGATAATTTGTGATGAGCTGGGTCGAAATTCTGTAATTTTACTTTTTGACTAATTTTTCGGAAACGAGCGATCGTATAACATTTTGGTTTGCAGTTGTGGGTAGAGCATTTAAATACCTTTCTTTTGATGTGCATTTTGATTGGGTGGGAAATAGTTTTGAAAATACTACTTTTTTCGGCAAGGGTTAGCCCACGATTTTCTCGAAAAACTGAAAAAAAATCATTTTTGTGATTTATGCATCAATTGAAAGGTGGGTCGATGCTCTGTATTTTAGTGAAAACCGCATCATGTTTGGAGGCTTGGTTGAGGAAATAGAGCAACCGAAAGATAATTTGTGATGAGCTGGGTCGAAATTCTGTAATTTTACTTTTTGACTAATTTTTCGGAAAAGAGAGATCGTATAACATTTTGGTTTGCAGTTGTGGGTAGAGCATTTAAATACCTTTCTTTTGATGTGCATTTTGACTGGGTGGGAAATAGTTTTGAAAATACTACTTTTTTCGGCAAGGGTTAGCCCACGATTTTCTCGAAAAACTGAAAAAAAATCATTTTTGTGATTTATGCATCAATTGAAAGGTGGGTCGATGCTCTGTATTTTAGTGAAAACCGCATCATGTTTGGAGGCTTGTTTAAGGAAAGAGAGCAACCGAAAGATAATTTGTAATGAGCTGGGTCGAAATTCTGTAATTTTACTTTTTGACTAATTTTTCGGAAACGAGCGATCGTATAACATTTTGATTTGCAGTTGTGGGTAGAGCATTTAAATACCTTTCTTTTGATGTGCATTTTGATTGGGTGGGAAATAGTTTTGAAAATACTACTTTTTTCGGCAAGGGTTAGCCCACGATTTTCTCGAAAAACTGAAAAAAAATCATTTTTGTGATTTATGCATCAATTGAAAGGTGGGTCGATGCTCTGTATTTTAGTGAAAACCGCATCATGTTTGGAGGCTTGGTTGAGGAAATAGAGCAACCGAAAGATAATTTGTGATGAGCTGGGTCGAAATTCTGTAATTTTACTTTTTGACTAATTTTTCGGAAACGAGCGATCGTATAACATTTTGGTTTGCAGTTGTGGGTAGAGCATTTAAATACCTTTCTTTTGATGTGCATTTTGATTGGGTGGGAAATAGTTTTGAAAATACTACTTTTTTCGGCAAGGGTTAGCCCACGATTTTCTCGAAAAACTGAAAAAAAATCATTTTTGTGATTTATGCATCAATTGAAAGCTGGGTCGATGCTCTGTATTTTAGTGAAAACCGCATCATGTTTGGAGGCTTGGTTGAGGAAATAGAGCAACCGAAAGATAATTTGTGATGAGCTGGGTCGAAATTCTGTAATTTTACTTTTTGACTAATTTTTCGGAAAAGAGAGATCGTATAACATTTTGGTTTGCAGTTGTGGGTAGAGCATTTAAATACCTTTCTTTTGATGTGCATTTTGATTGGGTGGGAAATAGTTTTGAAAATACTACTTTTTTCGGCAAGGGTTAGCCCACGATTTTCTCGAAAAACTGAAAAAAAAATCATTTTTGTGATTTATGCATCAATTGAAAGGTGGGTCGATGCTCTGTATTTTAGTGAAAACCGCATCATGTTTGGAGGCTTGGTTGAGGAAATAGAGCAACCGAAAGATAATTTGTGATGAGCTGGGTCGAAATTCTGTAATTTTACTTTTTGACTAATTTTTCGGAAACGAGCGATCGTATAACATTTTGGTTTGCAGTTGTGGGTAGAGCATTTAAATACCTTTCTTTTGATGTGCATTTTGATTGGGTGGGAAATAGTTTTGAAAATACTTCTTTTTTCGGCAAGGGTTAGCCTACGATTTTCTCGAAAAACTGAAAAAAAAATCATTTTTGTGATTTATGCATCAATTGAAAGGTGGGTCGATGCTCTGTATTTTAGTGAAAACCGCATCATGTTTGGAGGCTTGGTTGAGGAAATAGAGCAACCGAAAGATAATTTGTGATGAGCTGGGTCGAAATTCTGTAATTTTACTTTTTGACTAATTTTTCGGAAAAGAGAGATCGTATAACATTTTGGTTTGCAGTTGTGGGTAGAGCATTTAAATACCTTTCTTTTGATGTGCATTTTGATTGGGTGGGAAATAGTTTTGAAAATACTACTTTTTTCGGCAAGGGTTAGCCCACGATTTTCTCGAAAAACTGAAAAAAAATCATTTTTGTGATTTATGCATCAATTAAAAGGTGGGTCGATGCTCTGTATTTTAGTGAAAACCGCATCATGTTTGGAGGCTTGGTTGAGGAAATAGAGCAACCGAAACATAATTTGTGATGAGCTGGGTCGAAATTCTGTAATTTTACTTTTTGACTAATTTTTCGGAAACGAGCGATCGTATAACATTTTGGTTTGCAGTTGTGGGTAGAGCATTTAAATACCTTTCTTTTGATGTGCATTTTGATTGGGTGGGAAATAGTTTTGAAAATACTACTTTTTTCGGCAAGGGTTAGCCCACGATTATCTCGAAAAACTGAAAAAAAATCATTTTTGTGATTTATGCATCAATTGAAAGGTGGGTCGATGCTCTGTATTTTAGTGAAAACCGCATCATGTTTGGAGGCTTGGTTGAGGAAATAGAGCAACCGAAAGATAATTTGTGATGAGCTGGGTCGAAATTCTGTAATTTTACTTTTTGACTAATTTTTCGAAAACGAGCGATCGTATAACATTTTGGTTTGCAGTTGTGGGTAGAGCATTTAAATACCTTTCTTTTGATGTGCATTTTGATTGGGTGGGAAATAGTTTTGAAAATACTACTTTTTTCGGCAAGGGTTAGCCCACGATTTTCTCGAAAAACTGAAAAAAAATCATTTTTGTGATTTATGCATCAATTGAAAGGTGGGTCGATGCTCTGTATTTTAGTGAAAACCGCATCATGTTTGGAGGCTTGGTTGAGGAAATAGAGCAACCGAAAGATAATTTGTGATGAGCTGGGTCGAAATTCTGTAATTTTACTTTTTGACTAATTTTTCGGAAACGAGCGATCGTATAACATTTTGGTTTGCAGTTGTGGGTAGAGCATTTAAATACCTTTCTTTTGATGTGCATTTTGATTGGGTGGGAAATAGTTTTGAAAATACTACTTTTTCGGCAATGGGTTAGCCCACGATTTTCTCGAAAAACTGAAAAAAAAAATCATTTTTGTGATTTATGCATCAATTGAAAGGTGGGTCGATGCTCTGTATTTTAGTGACAACCGCATCATGTTTGGAGGCTTGGTTGAGGAAATAGAGCAACCGAAAGATAATTTGTGATGAGCTGGGTCGAAATTCTGTAATTTTACTTTTTGACTAATTTTTCGGAAACGAGCGATCGTATAACATTTTGGTTTGCAGTTGTGGGTAGAGCATTTAAATACCTTTCTTTTGATGTGCATTTTGATTGGGTGGGAAATAGTTTTGAAAATACTACTTTTTCGGCAATGGGTTAGCCCACGATTTTCTCGAAAAACTGAAAAAAAATCATTTTTGAGATTTATGCATCAATTGAAAGGTGGGTCGATGCTCTGTATTTTAGTGAAAACCGCATCATGTTTGGAGGCTTGGTTGAGGAAATAGAGCAACCGAAAGATAATTTGTGATGAGCTGGGTCGAAATTCTGTAATTTTACTTTTTGACTAATTTTTCGGAAACGAGCGATTGTATAACATTTTGGTTTGCAGTTGTGGGTAGAGCATTTAAATACCTTTCTTTTGATGTGCATTTTGATTGGGTGGGAAATAGTTTTGAAAATACTACTTTTTTCGGCGATGGGTTAGCCCACGATTTTCTCGAAAAACTGAAAAAAAAAAATCATTTTTGTGATTTATGCATCAATTGAAAGGTGGGTCGATGCTCTGTATTTTAGTGAAAACCGCATCATGTTTGGAGGCTTGGTTGAGGAAATAGAGCAACCGAAAGATAATTTGTGATGAGCTGGGTCGAAATTCTGTAATTTTACTTTTTGACTAATTTTTCGGAAACGAGCGATCGTATAACATTTTGGTTTGCAGTTGTGGGTAGAGCATTTAAATACCTTTCTTTTGATGTGCATTTTGATTGGGTGGGAAATAGTTTTGAAAATACTACTTTTTTCGGCAAGGGTTAGCCCACGATTTTCTCGAAAAACTGAAAAAAAATCATTTTTGTGATTTATGCATCAATTGAAAGGTGGGTCGATGCTCTGTATTTTAGTGAAAAGCGCATCATGTTTGGAGGCTTGGTTGAGGAAATAGAGCAACCGAAAGATAATTTGTGATGAGCTGGGTCGAAATTCTGTAATTTTACTTTTTGACTATTTTTTCGGAAAAGAGAGATCGTATAACATTTTGGTTTGCAGTTGTGGGTAGAGCATTTAAATACCTTTCTTTTGATGTGCATTTTGATTGGGTGGGAAATAGTTTTGAAAATACTACTTTTTTCGGCAAGGGTTAGCCCACGATTTTCTCGAAAAACTGAAAAAAAAATCATTTTTGTGATTTATGCATCAATTGAAAGGTGGGTCGATGCTCTGTATTTTAGTGAAAACCGCATCATGTTTGGAGGCTTGGTTGAGGAAATAGAGCAACCGAAAGATAATTTGTGATGAGCTGGGTCGAAATTCTGTAATTTTACTTTTTGACTAATTTTTCGGAAACGAGCGATCGTATAACATTTTGGTTTGCAGTTGTGGGTAGAGCATTTAAATACCTTTCTTTTGATGTGCATTTTGATTGGGTGGGAAATAGTTTTGAAAATACTACTTTTTTCGGCAAGGGTTAGCCCACGATTTTCTCGAAAAACTGAAAAAAAACCATTTTTGTGATTTATATATCAATTGAAAGGTGGGTCGATGCTCTGTATTTTAGTGAAAACCGCATCATGTTTGGAGGCTTGGTTGAGGAAATAGAGCAACCGAAAGATAATTTGTGATGAGCTGGGTCGAAATTCTGTAATTTTACTTTTTGACTAATTTTTCGGAAACGAGCGATCGTATAACATTTTGGTTTGCAGTTGTGGGTAGAGCATTTAAATACCTTTCTTTTGATGTGCATTTTGATTAGGTGGGAAATAGTTTTGCAAATACTACTTTTTTCGGCAAGGGTTAGCCCACGATTTTCTCGAAAAACTGAAAAAAAATAATTTTTGAGATTTATGCATCAATTGAAAGGTGGGTCGAAATTCTGTAATTTTACTTTTTGACTAATTTTTCGGAAAAGAGAGATCGTATAACATTTTGGTTTGCAGTTGTGGGTAGAGCATTTAAATACCTTTCTTTTGATGTGCATTTTGATTGGGTGGGAAATAGTTTTGAAAATACTACTTTTTTCGGCAAGGGTTAGCCCACGATTTTCTCGAAAAACTGAAAAAAAATAATTTTTGAGATTTATGCATCAATTGAAAGGTGGGTCGAAATTCTGTAATTTTACTTTTTGACTAATTTTTCGGAAAAGAGAGATCGTATAACATTTTGGTTTGCAGTTGTGGGTAGAGCATTTAAATACCTTTCTTTTGATGTGCATTTTGATTGGGTGGGAAATAGTTTTGAAAATACTACTTTTTTCGGCAAGGGTTAGACCACGATTTTCTCGAAAAACTGAAAAAAAAATCATTTTTGAGATTTATGCATCAATTGAAAGGAGGGTCGAAATTCTGTAATTTTACTTTTTGACTAATTTTTCGGAAAAGAGAGATCGTATAACATTTTGGCTTGCAGTTGTGGGTAGATCATTTAAATACCTTTCTTTTGATGTGCATTTTGATTGGGTGGGAAAATAGTTTTGAAAATACTACTTTTTTCGGCAAGGGTTAGCCCACGATTTTCTCGAAAAACTGAAAAAAATCATTTTTGAGATTAATGCATCAATTGGAAGGTGGGTCGAAATTCTGTAATTTTACTTTTTGACTAATTTTTCGGAAAAAAAAGATCGTATAACATTTTGGTTTGCAGTTGTATGTAGAGCATTTAAATACCTTTCTTTTGATGTGCATTTTGATTGGGTGGGAAATAATTTTGAAAATACTACTTTTTTCGGCAAGGGTTAGCCCACGATTTTCTCGAAAAACTGAAAAAAAAATCATTTTTGTGATTTATGCATCAATTGAAAGGTGGGTCGATGCTCTGTATTTTAGTGAAAACCGCATCATGTTTGGAGGCTTGGTTGAGGAAATAGAGCAACCGAAAGATAATTCTGTGATGAGCTGGGTCGAAATTCTGTAATTTTACTTTTTGACTGATTTTTCGGAAACGAGCGATCGTATAACATTTTGGTTTGCAGTTGTGGGTAGAGCATTTAAATACCTTTCTTTTGATGTGCATTTTGATTGGGTGGGAAATAGTTTTGAAAATACTTCTTTTTTCGGCAAGGGTTAGCCTACGATTTTCTCGAAAAACTGAAAAAAAAATCATTTTTGTGATTTATGCATCAATTGAAAGGTGGGTCGATGCTCTGTATTTTAGTGAAAACCGCATCATGTTTGGAGGCTTGGTTGAGGAAATAGAGCAACCGAAAGATAATTTGTGATGAGCTGGGTCGAAATTCTGTAATTTTACTTTTTGACTAATTTTTCGGAAAAGAGAGATCGTATAACATTTTGGTTTGCAGTTGTGGGTAGAGCATTTAAATACCTTTCTTTTGATGTGCATTTTGATTGGGTGGGAAATAGTTTTGAAAATACTACTTTTTTCGGCAAGGGTTAGCCCACGATTTTCTCGAAAAACTGAAAAAAAATCATTTTTGTGATTTATGCATCAATTAAAAGGTGGGTCGATGCTCTGTATTTTAGTGAAAACCGCATCATGTTTGGAGGCTTGGTTGAGGAAATAGAGCAACCGAAACATAATTTGTGATGAGCTGGGTCGAAATTCTGTAATTTTACTTTTTGACTAATTTTTCGGAAACGAGCGATCGTATAACATTTTGGTTTGCAGTTGTGGGTAGAGCATTTAAATACCTTTCTTTTGATGTGCATTTTGATTGGGTGGGAAATAGTTTTGAAAATACTACTTTTTTCGGCAAGGGTTAGCCCACGATTATCTCGAAAAACTGAAAAAAAATCATTTTTGTGATTTATGCATCAATTGAAAGGTGGGTCGATGCTCTGTATTTTAGTGAAAACCGCATCATGTTTGGAGGCTTGGTTGAGGAAATAGAGCAACCGAAAGATAATTTGTGATGAGCTGGGTCGAAATTCTGTAATTTTACTTTTTGACTAATTTTTCGAAAACGAGCGATCGTATAACATTTTGGTTTGCAGTTGTGGGTAGAGCATTTAAATACCTTTCTTTTGATGTGCATTTTGATTGGGTGGGAAATAGTTTTGAAAATACTACTTTTTTCGGCAAGGGTTAGCCCACGATTTTCTCGAAAAACTGAAAAAAAATCATTTTTGTGATTTATGCATCAATTGAAAGGTGGGTCGATGCTCTGTATTTTAGTGAAAACCGCATCATGTTTGGAGGCTTGGTTGAGGAAATAGAGCAACCGAAAGATAATTTGTGATGAGCTGGGTCGAAATTCTGTAATTTTACTTTTTGACTAATTTTTCGGAAACGAGCGATCGTATAACATTTTGGTTTGCAGTTGTGGGTAGAGCATTTAAATACCTTTCTTTTGATGTGCATTTTGATTGGGTGGGAAATAGTTTTGAAAATACTACTTTTTCGGCAATGGTTAGCCCACGATTTTCTCGAAAAACTGAAAAAAAAAATCATTTTTGTGATTTATGCATCAATTGAAAGGTGGGTCGATGCTCTGTATTTTAGTGACAACCGCATCATGTTTGGAGGCTTGGTTGAGGAAATAGAGCAACCGAAAGATAATTTGTGATGAGCTGGGTCGAAATTCTGTAATTTTACTTTTTGACTAATTTTTCGGAAACGAGCGATCGTATAACATTTTGGTTTGCAGTTGTGGGTAGAGCATTTAAATACCTTTCTTTTGATGTGCATTTTGATTGGGTGGGAAATAGTTTTGAAAATACTACTTTTTCGGCAATGGGTTAGCCCACGATTTTCTCGAAAAACTGAAAAAAAATCATTTTTGAGATTTATGCATCAATTGAAAGGTGGGTCGATGCTCTGTATTTTAGTGAAAACCGCATCATGTTTGGAGGCTTGGTTGAGGAAATAGAGCAACCGAAAGATAATTTGTGATGATCTGGGTCGAAATTCTGTAATTTTACTTTTTGACTAATTTTTCGGAAACGAGCGATTGTATAACATTTTGGTTTGCAGTTGTGGGTAGAGCATTTAAATACCTTTCTTTTGATGTGCATTTTGATTGGGTGGGAAATAGTTTTGAAAATACTACTTTTTTCGGCGATGGGTTAGCCCACGATTTTCTCGAAAAACTGAAAAAAAAATCATTTTTGTGATTTATGCATCAATTGAAAGGTGGGTCGATGCTCTGTATTTTAGTGAAAACCGCATCATGTTTGGAGGCTTGGTTGAGGAAATAGAGCAACCGAAAGATAATTTGTGATGAGCTGGGTCGAAATTCTGTAATTTTACTTTTTGACTAATTTTTCGGAAACGAGCGATCGTATAACATTTTGGTTTGCAGTTGTGGGTAGAGCATTTAAATACCTTTCTTTTGATGTGCATTTTGATTGGGTGGGAAATAGTTTTGAAAATACTACTTTTTTCGGCAAGGGTTAGCCCACGATTTTCTCGAAAAACTGAAAAAAAATCATTTTTGTGATTTATGCATCAATTGAAAGGTGGGTCGATGCTCTGTATTTTAGTGAAAAGCGCATCATGTTTGGAGGCTTGGTTGAGGAAATAGAGCAACCGAAAGATAATTTGTGATGAGCTGGGTCGAAATTCTGTAATTTTACTTTTTGACTAATTTTTCGGAAACGAGCGATCGTATAACATTTTGGTTTGCAGTTGTGGGTAGAGCATTTAAATACCTTTCTTTTGATGTGCATTTTGATTGGGTGGGAAATAGTTTTGAAAATACTACTTTTTTCGGCAAGGGTTAGCCCACGATTTTCTCGAAAAACTGAAAAAAAACCATTTTTGTGATTTATATATCAATTGAAAGGTGGGTCGATGCTCTGTATTTTAGTGAAAACCGCATCATGTTTGGAGGCTTGGTTGAGGAAATAGAGCAACCGAAAGATAATTTGTGATGAGCTGGGTCGAAATTCTGTAATTTTACTTTTTGACTAATTTTTCGGAAACGAGCGATCGTATAACATTTTGGTTTGCAGTTGTGGGTAGAGCATTTAAATACCTTTCTTTTGATGTGCATTTTGATTAGGTGGGAAATAGTTTTGCAAATACTACTTTTTTCGGCAAGGGTTAGCCCACGATTTTCTCGAAAAACTGAAAAAAAATAATTTTTGAGATTTATGCATCAATTGAAAGGTGGGTCGAAATTCTGTAATTTTACTTTTTGACTAATTTTTCGGAAAAGAGAGATCGTATAACATTTTGGTTTGCAGTTGTGGGTAGAGCATTTAAATACCTTTCTTTTGATGTGCATTTTGATTGGGTGGGAAATAGTTTTGAAAATACTACTTTTTTCGGCAAGGGTTAGCCCACGATTTTCTCGAAAAACTGAAAAAAAATAATTTTTGAGATTTATGCATCAATTGAAAGGTGGGTCGAAATTCTGTAATTTTACTTTTTGACTAATTTTTCGGAAAAGAGAGATCGTATAACATTTTGGTTTGCAGTTGTGGGTAGAGCATTTAAATACCTTTCTTTTGATGTGCATTTTGATTGGGTGGGAAATAGTTTTGAAAATACTACTTTTTTCGGCAAGGGTTAGACCACGATTTTCTCGAAAAACTGAAAAAAAAATCATTTTTGAGATTTATGCATCAATTGAAAGGAGGGTCGAAATTCTGTAATTTTACTTTTTGACTAATTTTTCGGAAAAGAGAGATCGTATAACATTTTGGCTTGCAGTTGTGGGTAGATCATTTAAATACCTTTCTTTTGATGTGCATTTTGATTGGGTGGGAAATAATTTTGAAAATACTACTTTTTTCGGCAAGGGTTAGCCCACGATTTTCTCGAAAAACTGAAAAAAAATCATTTTTGAGATTTATGCATCAATTGGAAGGTGGGTCGAAATTCTGTAATTTTACTTTTTGACTAATTTTTCGGAAAAAAAAGATCGTATAACATTTTGGTTTGCAGTTGTATGTAGAGCATTTAAATACCTTTCTTTTGATGTGCATTTTGATTGGGTGGGAAATAATTTTGAAAATACTACTTTTTTCGGCAAGGGTTAGCCCACGATTTTCTCGAAAAACTGAAAAAAAATCATTTTTGTGATTTATGCATCAATTGAAAGGTGGGTCGATGCTCTGTATTTTAGTGAAAACCGCATCATGTTTGGAGGCTTGGTTGAGGAAATAGAGCAACCGAAAGATAATTTGTGATGAGCTGGGTCGAAATTCTGTAATTTTACTTTTTGACTGATTTTTCGGAAACGAGCGATCGTATAACATTTTGGTTTGCAGTTGTGGGTAGAGCATTTAAATACCTTTCTTTTGATGTGCATTTTGATTGGGTGGGAAATAGTTTTGAAAATACTACTTTTTTCGGCAAGGGTTAGCCCACGATTTTCTCGAAAAACTGAAAAAAAAATCATTTTTGTAATTTATGCATCAATTGAAAGGTGGGTCGATGCTCTGTATTTTAGTGAAAACCGCATCATGTTTGGAGGCTTGGTTGAGGAAATAGAGCAACCGAAAGATAATTTGTGATGAGCTGGGTCGAAATTCTGTAATTTTACTTTTTGACTAATTTTTCAGAAACGAGCGATCGTATAACATTTTGGTTTGCAGTTGTGGGTAGAGCATTTAAATACCTTTCTTTTGATGTGCATTTTGATTGGGTGGGAAATAGTTTTGAAAATACTACTTTTTTCGGCAAGGGTTAGCCCACGATTTTCTCGAAAAACTGAAAAAAAATCATTTTTGTGATTTATGCATCAATTGAAAGGTGGGTCGATGCTCTGCATTTTAGTGACAACCGCATCATGTTTGGAGGCTTGGTTGAGGAAATAGAGCAACCGAAAGATAATTTGTGATGAGCTGGGTCGAAATTCTGTAATTTTACTTTTTGACTAATTTTTCGGAAAAGAGAGATCGTATAATATTTTGGTTTGCAGTTGTGGGTAGAGCATTTAAATACCTTTCTTTTGATGTGCATTTTGATTGGGTGGGAAATAGTTTTGAAAATACTACTTTTTTCGGCAAGGGTTAGCCCACGATTTTCTCGAAAAACTGAAAAAAAATCATTTTTGTGATTTATGCATCAATTGAGAGAGGTAGGTCGATGCTCTGTATTTTAGTGAAAACCGCATCATGTTTGGAGGCTTGGTTGAGGAAATAGAGCAACCGAAAGATAATTTGTGATAAGCTGGGTCGAAATTCTGTAATTTTACTTTTTGACTAATTTTTCGGAAACGAGAGATCGTTTAACATTTTGGTTTGCAGTTGTGGGTAGAGCATTTAAATACCTTTCTTTTGATGTGCATTTTGATTGGGTGGGAAATAGTTTTGAAAATACTACTTTTTTCGGGAAGGGTTGGTTAGCCCACGATTTTCTCGAAAAACTGAAAAAAAAACATTTTTGTGATTTATGCATCAATTGAAATGTGGGTCGATGCTCTGTATTTTAGTGAAAACCGCATCATGTTTGGAGGCTTGGTTGAGGAAATAGAGCAACCGAAAGATAATTTGTGATGAGCTGGGTCGAAATTCTGTAATTTTACTTTTTGACTAATTTTTCGGAAACGAGCGATTGTATAACATTTTGGTTTGCAGTTTCGGGTAGAGCATTTAAATACCTTTCTTTTGATGTGCATTTTGATTGGGTGGGAAATAGATTTGAAAATGCTACTTTTTGGGCAATGGGTTAGCCCACGATTTTCTCGAAAAACTGAAAAAAACATTTTTGTGATTTATGCATCAATTGAAAGGTGGGTCGATGCTCTGTATTTTAGTGAAAACCGCATCATGTTTGGAGGCTTGGTTGAGGAAATAGAGCAACCGAGAGATAATTTGTGATGAGCTGGGTCGAAATTCTGTAATTTTACTTTTTGACTAATTTTTCGGAAACGAGTGATCGTATAACATTTTGATTTGCAGTTGTGGGTAGAGCATTTAAATACCTTTTTTTTTATGTGCATTTTGATTGGGTGGGAAATAGTTTTGAAAATACTACTTTTTCGGCAATGGGTTACCCCACGATTTTCTCGAAAAACTGAAAAAAAAATCATTTTTGTGATTTATGCATCAATTAAAAGGTGGGTCGATGCTCTTTATTTTAGTGAAAACCGCATCATGTTTGGAGGCTTGGTTGAGGAAATAGAGCAACCGAAAGATAATTTGTGATGAGCTGGGTCGAAATTCTGTAATTTTACTTTTTGACTAATTTTTCGGAAACGAGCGATCGTATAACATTTTGGTTTGCAGTTGTGGGTAGAGCATTTAAATACCTTTCTTTTGATGTGCATTTTGATTGGGTGGGAAATAGTTTTGAAAATACTACTTTTTTCGGCAAGGGTTAGCCCACGATTTTCTCGAAAAACTGAAAAAAAATCATTTTTGTGATTTGGTCGATGCTCTGTATTTTAGTGACAACCGCATCATGTTTGGAGGCTTGGTTGAGGAAATAGAGCAACCGAAAGATAATTTGTGATGAGCTGGGTCGAAATTCTGTAATTTTACTTTTTGACTAATTTTTCGGAAACGAGCGATCGTATAACATTTTGGTTTGCAGTTGTGGGTAGAGCATTTAAATACCTTTCTTTTGATGTGCATTTTGATTGGGTGGGAAATAGTTTTGAAAATACTACTTTTTTCGGCAAGGGTTAGCCCACGATTTTCTCGAAAAACTGAAAAAAAATCATTTTTGTGATTTATGCATCAATTGAAAGGTGGGTCGATGCTCTGTATTTTAGTGAAAACCGCATCATGTTTGGAGGCTTGGTTGAGGAAATAGAGCAACCGAAAGATAATTTGTGATGAGCTGGGTCGAAATTCTGTAATTTTACTTTTTGACTAATTTTTCGGAAACGAGCGATCGTATAACATTTTTGTTTGCAGTTGTGGGTAGAGCATTTAAATACCTTTCTTTTGATGTGCATTTTGATTGGGTGGGAAATAGTTTTGAAAATACTACTTTTTTCGGCAAGGGTTAGCCCACGATTTTCTCGAAAAACTGAAAAAAAATCATTTTTGTGATTTGGTCGATGCTCTGTATTTTAGTGACAACCGCATCATGTTTGGAGGCTTGGTTGAGGAAATAGAGCAACCGAAAGATAATTTGTGATGAGCTGGGTCGAAATTCTGTAATTTTACTTTTTGACTAATTTTTCGGAAACGAGCGATCGTATAACATTTTGGTTTGCAGTTGTGGGTAGAGCATTTAAATACCTTTCTTTTGATGTGCATTTTGATTGGGTGGGAAATAGTTTTGAAAATACTCCTTTTTTCGGCAAGGGTTAGCCCACGATTTTCTCGAAAAACTGAAAAAAAATCATTTTTGTGATTTATGCATCAATTGAAAGATGGGTCGATGCTCTGTATTTTAGTGAAAACCGCATCATGTTTGGAGGCTTGGTTGAGGAAATAGAGCAACCGAAAGATAATTTGTGATGAGCTGGGTCGAAATTCTGTAATTTTACTTTTTGACTAATTTTTCGGAAACGAGCGATTGTATAACATTTTGGTTTGCAGTTGTGGGTAGAGAATTTAAATACCTTTCTTTTGATGTGCATTTTGATTGGGAGTTACACAGATGCAAGTCAGCAAACTTGATGACGGAACATAATATGTGTTACTTCGCAACCCATAATGTAATTCAACACCACTTTCCGCTGACAATCGATTCATTGCAATATCCGAAGGCCAACGGGAAGTGGATGCATTGACCTTAGCTTTAAGTGATTAATTTGAATAATAAAACTAATTCGGCAGTCGCTATCGACCCGAAGAACAAACAACACTGTTTTCTTTCGGAACAACACATATATATATTTGGCGCAGTCGGCAAAATAATTTTTTTTCTTTCGTATTACTAAAAATCAGTTCGGGAAAGATAAATAATTTAAAAAAAAAAAAACTTTTGTGTTTTTTACCATCCATAACCCCGCGACCACCCTGATAAAAGAAAAAAAAATTTGAATTTGTGTGAAAGAGTGTCATGATTATGCACTCTATGCACTCGTGCAAGCAATTACTAATAGCTAAAATAAAAGAACTTACCGTAGGTCAGTTTTCTAGGGAAATAAGAAACAAATTTGATTTGAGTGCAATTATCGACATACTAAGAACATATATTCCAGATAGTGAGTGGAATTTAAAAAAAAATTATAGAACTAGTTTCGTTAATAGATCCAATTCAATACCTACCGAAAATAACAGAGTTTGTCAAAATAACAATAGTCATGTAACTCAGGCTCATAACAGAACACACAACAAGTCAGGGCAAGCTAGGCATCCTTTTAATACTAGATCAGGACAGACGAAACAAAACAACAGTAGATATGGACAAGAAAGACAAAATAGTGCACAAGTATTTAATCCATCAGGTCAGGCCAGAAATAGTCATCAAAACCCACAACCGATGGATGTAGATTATTTAACTAGTAGTATTGAACCAAGTTGTTCGGGGGGAACGGGCTCGGATTTTCGGAACTGAGCCTCGGACATAAAATATTTTGCAATTTCTCGATAGGTGATACAAAATATAGAGCGTTGATTGACACTGGGTCTACAGTAAGTTTAATCAACTCATCTAGGGTTGATTGTAGTCAATTCCCTATATTGGAAACTAAATCAATTTTTTTGAACACAATTAACAACAAAACAAAAGAATTAATAGATATTGTTGTTACTGACGTACCGAAAGAATTCAGAATGGGAAAAAATAGCAAATTAAAATGGCATAAGATGAGTTTGAATAATAAAGATTATGACCTTCTTGTTGGAATGGATATAATAAGTAGAAATTTCACAAAAATTGATATGAAAGGAAAAATAATAGAATTATGTTATACGGCAAAAATAAAGTTATATTCTGGAGAAACATTAGAAATTGAAAATTAGAACTTTTAAGTGAAACTGCAGATAATGTAGATCTTTCACATTTGAATCCACAGGAAAGAGAAAAAGTTAATGCAATTTTAAAACAGTTTCAAAGTTTGATTTTTAAAGAGGGTGATCCGCTTACAAATACAAATTCTATAATGCATGAGATAAGAACAACAACGGATCAGCAAATAAATTCTAGGGTTTATAGATTACCCCCAAAACATGAAGAGGAAGTTCGTAGACAAATTTCAGAAATGGAAAAACAGGGTATTGTTCGAAAATCTAACAGTAGATACTCTTCTCCCATTGTGGTTGTCCCGAAAAAAATTGGTAGATCAGGTGAACAGAAGTTCAGACTTTGTGTGGACTATAGAAAATTAAATGAAATCACTCTTGATGACAAGTACCCTCTGCCTAATATAGAGAGTATATTAGACAAGTTAGGGCGAGCCCAGTATTTTACAACTTTGGATTTAGCCAAAGGCTACTACCAAATAAAAATGAGCCCCGAGGACATTCATAAAACTGCATTTGTTACTCCAAATGGTTTATACGAGTTTACTCGGATGCCTTTTGGCCTCAAAAACGCCCCAGCGACGTTTCAGAGGCTTATGAATGAAATACTAAGGGAACACATAAATAAGATCTGTGTTGTCTATCTTGACGATATTCTTATATTTTCCACTAGTCTAGAAGAACATCTCATTGCCATCACCACAATCTTTGAGACACTTGCCAAACATAATCTCAAGGTCCAGTTTGATAAATGCTCATTCTTTCAAAAAGATACAGAGTTTTTGGGGCATATCTTAACCGATGAAGGTATGAAACCTAACCCTGATAAAGTTAAATGCATTTCTGATTATAAACTACCAACTTCAGAGAAAGAACTAAAATCATTTCTGGGAGTAACAGGATTTTATCGCAAATTTGTAAAAAATTACTCAAAAATTGCATATCCGATGATTAAGTATTTAAAGAAAAATACGAAACTTAATTCAAAGGACCCAGAGTATATACAAGCATTTGAAATTTTGAAAAGAAATATCACGAACTATCCTATATTAAGATTTCCTAATTTCCAAAAGCCTTTCACAGTGTTTACTGACGCTTCCAACTTTGCTATTGGTGCAGTGCTGACCCAAGAAGGACAACCTGTTTGCTATGCTTCGAGATCCTTAAATGATCATGAGAAGAGGTATTCACCCACTGATAAAGAATTTCTTGCTATTGTCTGGTCAGTGACATATTTTAGACCCTACCTCTGGGGAAATAAATTTAAAATAGTCACAGACCATCAACCTATTAAGTATCTTAATAAAAAATACAAAGGCAAAGAATTTTCCGCAAGAAATCAGAGATGGTTACTGAAATTGTCCGAATTTTATTACACAATAGAATACTTAAGGGGTAAAGACAATAAAGTGGCAGATTTTTTGAGCCGCATTAAGGATGTTTACCAAATAGACGGTGAATCGGACTCAAATGTGGCAACTGTCCACTCAGCACCAGAGCAACAGTTGGATCATTTCCCAATAAAAGAAGAAATAGTAAATAAATATAGAACTCAGATAATTTTATCAAATAATGTTTCAAATGAAGTAGAAGTTTTTCATAGTAGAAGAATCATCCATGTAGATATGACTAAAAATCAGTTATATTGGGAAGATCTCTTCAAACGAACTCTTATAAAAGGAAAAGTTGGAATTTATACCGAACTATCGTATCATGAGTATAACAAAATTCAACAGTGTTTAATAAAACTTTTTAAGGATAATAAAAACCTTTCATTTGTTAAGTGCACACTTAGAGCTCTCGAGGTAAGAAATGAAGCAGACGTTTGTAAACAAATTTCTTTATACCATATCAAAGAGAGTAGTCATTCCGGAATAATTGAAACATATAAAACTTTGAAAAATAAAGTTTATTTTCCAGGTTTAGTCAAGCAAATATCGAAGGTTATAGGAAATTGTCAAACATGTCAAGAAGGCAAATATGATAGAAAACCTATTAAACCAAAATTCAAAATTTCTGAAACACCAACAGAAATGAATGAAATATTACATATGGATATTTATCATTTTAATAAGTTATTCTATCTAACCTTCTTGGATAAACTTACCAAAAAAGCTTATGTCTATAGCTTAACTAGTAAGAATTGGGTAAGTAAACTGGAATGTATTGAAGAACAATTTTCCAAGTTCGGAAATCCAAAGAAAATCGTTTGCGATAACGAATTCCAATCAGAAAATATAAAAGAATTTTTCCGAGAAGAAGATGTTCAAGTTCACTTTACCAAGCCAAATTCCCATACAGGAAACTCTGACATTGAACGTTTTCATTCTACGCTACTAGAAATTTTATTAACTTTAAAAAATACAGATTTAACTACTAACCAAAAAATTCATAAAGCAGTTAAAATATATAATAATAGGTATCACTCGACTGTGGAAATGAGTCCAAATAAAGCAGTACAGACAGAAGCAAACATTTTAACTGAGAAAGCCAATAAACGTAAGGAACATAATATAAACAGACGAAATTTAGATAGAGAAGAGTACAATGAGTGTAGAAGTGAAGGATTTATAAGAAATTATAAACATTTACGTCATAAAAATGAACCTTATTTTAGAAAGAGAAAATTACAAAATGTCCATCCAACAACAGTTAAAAGACCTAATAAATTTGCAGGTTCTAATTTGCAAACATCCTAGTATATTGACAGGAGAGGAAATAGTGAGTTCTGACTTAGACTTTTTTTAAACTTAAACATTCAAAAATAGGAGCATTTAATCTAAACGGTACAAAACTAATTTTAGCTATTAAGCTTCCGAAAAGTTACATTCAAACGCAATTAAAAATGATTATTCCAATGCCTAACAAAGATTTTAAAGAAATTGATATCTTAACTACAGAATTCATCGAACTAAATAGAATACAATTTAACTATGATCCCAACAATATATACATTAAAAACTTGAATAAAATGGATAATTGTTTAAACGACGCTTTTTGTAAATTTAATATTAACAACAAAACAGAAATAATTAATATAGAAGAGAATCTTGTTGTTTGTAAGAACCTAAAAAAAAAATAAATTGAAAATAATGGTTGTGACGACCGAAATTAAATTTTAAGTGGAAATTATATAATAAATATTAATAACTGTACTATAAATATAAGAAATATTTCAATATCAAATTTTAATATTGAATTTGTACATAAACTTTCATATGAAGAAGACCAAAATGTAATCATAAAAGAAAAATTAAGTTTTGAAACTATGCTAAAAATATATCAAATTGAAAATCTAAATCACATAAATGAACTTAAATACCATAAAAATAATAATTACATAATAAGCTCAGTCACAATCTTCATTGTTATCATAGCCATAACTATGGCAGTTTTAATAATTATAATTCAAAAAAAAAAGAACAAAAATGTCAAAATCATAGTAAAAAATATCGAAACAAAACTACAAACTGCTACAAACAAAATTCAGGAGAATCTTGAATTAAAGGGGAGTGAAGTTACACAGATGCAAGTCAGCAAACTTGATGACGGAACATATGTGTTACTTCGCAACCCATAATGTAATTCAACACCACTTTCCGCTGACAATCGATTCATTGCAATATCCGAAGGCCAACGGGAAGTGGATGCATTGACCTTAGCTTTAAGTGATTAATTTGAATAATAAAACTAATTCGGCAGTCGCTATCGACCCGAAGAACAAACAACACTGTTTTCTTTCGGAACAACACATATATATAACTTGGGTGGGAAATAGTTTTGAAAATACTACTTTTTTCGGCAAGGGTTAGCCCACGATTTTCTCGAAAAACTGAAAAAAAAATCATTTTTGTGATTTGGTCGATGCTCTGTATTTTAGTGACAACCGCATCATGTTTGGAGGCTTGGTTGAGGAAATAGAGCAACCGAAAGATAATTTGTGATGAGCTGGGTCGAAATTCTGTAATTTTACTTTTTGACTAATTTTTCGGAAACGAGTGTTTGTATAACATTTTGGTTTGCAGTTGTGGGTAGAGCATTTAAATACCTTTCTTTTGATGTGCATTTTGATTGGGTGGGAAATAGTTTTGAAAATACTACTTTTTTCGGCAAGGGTTAGCCCACGATTTTCTCGAAAAACTGAAAAAAAAAATCATTTTTGTGATTTATGCATCAATTGAAAGGTGGGTCGACGCTCTGTATTTTAGTGAAAACCGCATCATGTTTGGAGGCTTGGTTGAGGAAATAGAGCAACCGAAAGATAATTTGTGATGAGCTGGGTCGAAATTCTGTAATTTTACTTTTTGACTAATTTTTCGGAAACGAGCGATTGTATAACATTTTGGTTTGCAGTTGTGGGTAGAGCATTTAAATACCTTTCTTTTGATGTGTATTTTGATTGGTTGGGAAATAATTTTGAAAATACTACTTTTTTCGGCAAGGGTTAGCCCACGATTTTCTCGAAAAACTGAAAAAAAAATCATTTTTGTGATTTATGCATCAATTGAAAGGTGGGTCGATGCTCTGTATTTTAGTGAAAACCGCATCATGTTTGGAGGCATGGTTGAGGAAATAGAGCAACCGAAAGATAATTTGTGATGAGCTGGGTCGAAATTCTGTAATTTTACTTTTTGACTAATTTTTCGGAAACGAGCGATTGTATAACATTTTGGTTTGCAGTTGTGGGTAGAGCATTTAAATACCTTTCTTTTGATGTGCATTTTGATTGGGTGGGAAATAGATTTGAAAATGCTACTTTTTCGGCAATGGGTTAGCCCACGATTTTCTCGAAAAACTGAAAAAAAATCATTTTTGTGATTTATGCATCAATTGAAAGGTGGGTCGATGCTCTGTATTTTAGTGAAAACCGCATCATGTTTGGAGGCTTGGTTGAGGAAATAGAGCAACCGAAAGATAATTTGTGATGAGCTGGGTCGAAATTCTGTAATTTTACTTTTTGACTAATTTTTCGGAAACGAGCGATCGTATAACATTTTGGTTTGCAGTTGTGGGTAGAGCATTTAAATACCTTTCTTTTGATGTGCATTTTGATTGGGTGGGAAATAGTTTTGAAAATACTACTTTTTTCGGCAAGGGTTAGCCCACGATTTTCTCGAAAAACTGAAAAAAAATCATTTTTGTGATTTATGCATCAATTGAAAGGTGGGTCGATGCTCTGTATTTTAGTGAAACCGCATCATGTTTGGAGGCTTGGTTGAGGAAATAGAGCAACCGAAAGATAATTTGTGATGAGCTGGGTCGAAATTCTGTAATTTTACTTTTTGACTAATTTTTCGGAAACGAGCGATCGTATAACATTTTAGTTTGCAGTTGTGGGTAGAGCATTTAAATACCTTTCTTTTGATGTGTATTTTGATTGGGTGGGAAATAATTTTGAAAATACTACTTTTTTCGGCAAGCGTTAGCCCACGATTTTCTCGAAAAACTGAAAAAAAATCATTTTTGTGATTTATGCATCAATTGAAAGGTGGGTCGATGCTCTGTATTTTAGTGAAAACCACATCATGTTTGGAGGCTTGGTTGAGGAAATAGAGCAACCGAAAGATAATTTGTGATGAGCTGGGTCGAAATTCTGTAATTTTACTTTTTGACTAATTTTTCGGAAACGAGCGATCGTATAACATTTTGGTTTGAAGTTGTGGGTAGAGCATTTAAATACCTTTCTTTTGATGTGCATTTTGATTGGGTGGGAAATAGTTTTGAAAATACTACTTTTTCGGCAATGGGTTAGCCCACGATTTTCTTGAAAAACTGAAAAAAAAATCATTTTTGTGATTTATGCATCAATTGAAAGGTGGGTCGATGCTCTGTATTTTAGTGAAAACCGCATCATGTTTGGAGGCTTGGTTGAGGAAATAGAGCAACCGAAAGATAATTTGTGATGAGCTGGGTCGAAATTCTGTAATTTTACTTTTTGACTAATTTTTCGGAAACGAGCGATCGTATAACATTTTGGTTTGCAGTTGTGGGTAGAGCATTTAAATACCTTTCTTTTGATGTGCATTTTGATTGGGTGGGAAATAGTTTTGAAAATACTACTTTTTTCGGCAAGGGTTAGCCCACGATTTTCTCGAAAAACTGAAAAAAAATCATTTTTGTGATTTATGCATCAATTGAAAGGTGGGTCGATGCTCTGTATTTTAGTGAAAACCGCATCATGTTTGGAGGCTTGGTTGAGGAAATAGAGCAACCGAAAGATAATTTGTGATGAGCTGGTTCGAAATTCTGTAATTTTACTTTTTGACTAATTTTTCGGAAACGAGCGATCGTATAACATTTTGGTTTGCAGTTGTGGGTAGAGCATTTAAATACCTTTCTTTTGATGTGCATTTTGATTGGGTGGGAAATAGTTTTGAAAATACTACTTTTTTTGGCAAGGGTTAGCCCACGATTTTCTCGAAAAACTGAAAAAAAATCATTTTTGTGATTTATGCATCAATTGAAAGGTGGGTCGATGCTCTGTATTTTAGTGAAAACCGCATCATGTTTGGAGGCATGGTTGAGGAAATAGAGCAACCGAAAGATAATTTGTGATGAGCTGGGTCGAAATTCTGTAATTTTACTTTTTGACTAATTTTTCGGAAACGAGCGATCGTATAACATTTTGGTTTGCAGTTGTGGGTAGAGCATTTAAATACCTTTCTTTTGATGTGCATTTTGATTGGGTGGGAAATAGTTTTGAAAATACTTCTTTTTTCGGCAAGGGTTAGCCCACGATTTTCTCGAAAAACTGAAAAAAAATCATTTTTGAGATTTATGCATCAATTGAAAGGTGGGTCGATGCTCTGTATTTTAGTGAAAACCGCATCATGTTTGGAGGCTTGGTTGAGGAAATAGAGCAACCGAAAGATAATTTGTGATGAGCTGGGTCGAAATTCTGTAATTTTACTTTTTGACTAATTTTTCGGAAAAGAGAGATCGTATAACATTTTGGTTTGCAGTTGTTGGTAGAGCATTTAAATACCTTTCTTTTGATGTGCATTTTGATTGGGTGGGAAATAATTTTGAAAATACTACTTTTTTCGGCAAGGGTTAGCCCACGATTTTCTCGAAAAACTGAAAAAAAAATCATTTTTGTGATTTATGCATCAATTGAAAGGTGGGTCGATGCTCTGTATTTTAGTGAAAACCGCATCATGTTTGGAGGCTTGGTTGAGGAAATAGAGCAACCGAAAGATAATTTGTGATGAGCTGGGTCGAAATTCTGTAATTTTACATTTTGACTAATTTTTCGGAAACGAGCGATTGTATAACATTTTGGTTTGCAGTTGTGGGTAGAGCATTTAAATACCTTTCTTTTGATGTGCATTTTGATTGGGTGGGAAATAGTTTTGAAAATACTACTTTTTTCGGCAATGGGTTAGCCCACGATTTTCTCGAAAAACTGAAAAAAAATCATTTTTGTGATTTATGCATCAATTGAAAGGTGGGTCGATGCTCTGTATTTTAGTGAAAACCGCTCATGTTTGGAGGCTTGGTTGAGGAAATAGAGCAACCGAAAGATAATTTGTGATGAGCTGGGTCGAAATTCTGTAATTTTACTTTTTGATTAATTTTTCCGAAAAGAGAGATCGTATAACATTTTGGTTTGCAGTTGTGGGTAGAGCATTTAAATACCTTTCTTTTGATGTGCATTTTGATTGGGTGGGAAATAGTTTTGAAAATACTTCTTTTTCGGCAATGGGTTAGCCCACGATTTTCTCGAAAAACTGAAAAAAAATCATTTTTGTGATTTATGCATCAATTGAAAGGTGGGTCGATGCTCTGTATTTTAGTGAAAACCGCATCATGTTTGGAGGCTTGGTTGAGGAAATAGAGCAACCGAAAGATAATTTGTGATGAGCTGGGTCGAAATTCTGTAATTTTACTTTTTGACTAATTTTTCGGAAAAGAGAGATCGTATAACATTTTGGTTTGCAGTTGTGGGTAGAGCATTTAAATACCTTTCTTTTGATGTGCATTTTGATTGGGTGGGAAATAGTTTTGAAAATACTACTTTTTTCGGCAAGGGTTAGCCCACGATTTTCTCGAAAAACTGAAAAAAATCATTTTTGTGATTTGGTCGATGCTCTGTATTTTAGTGACAACCGCATCATGTTTGGAGGCTTGGTTGAGGAAATAGAGCAACCGAAAGATAATTTGTGATGAGCTGGGTCGAAATTCTGTAATTTTACTTTTTGACTAATTTTTCGGAAACGAGCGATCGTATAACATTTTGGTTTGCAGTTGTGGGTAGAGCATTTAAATACCTTTCTTTTGATGTGCATTTGGATTGGTTGGGAAATAGGTTTGAAAATGCTACTTTTTCGGCAATGGGTTAGCCCACGATTTTCTCGAAAATCTGAAAAAAAATCATTTTTGTGATTTATGCATCAATTGAAAGGTGGGTCGATGCTCTGTATTTTAGTGAAAACCGCATCATGTTTGGAGGCTTGGTTGAGGAAATAGAGCAACCGAAAGATAATTTGTGATGAGCTGGGTCGAAATTCTGTAATTTTACTTTTTGACTAATTTTTCGGAAACGAGCGATCGTATAACATTTTGGTTTGCAATTGTGGGTAGAGCATTTAAATACCTTTCTTTTGATGTGCATTTTGATTGGGTGGGAAATAGTTTTGAAAATACTACTTTTTTCGGCAAGGGTTAGCCCACGATTTTCTCGAAAAACTGAAAAAAAATCATTTTTGTGATTTATGCATCAATTGAAAGGTGGGTCGATGCTCTGTATTTTAGTGAAAACCGCATCATGTTTGGAGGCTTGGTTGAGGAAATAGAGCAACCGAAAGATAATTTGTGATGAGCTGGGTCGAAATTCTGTAATTTTACTTTTTGACTAATTTTTCGGAAACGAGCGATCGTATAACATTTTGGTTTGCAGTTGTGGGTAGAGCATTTAAATACCTTTCTTTTGATGTGCATTTTGATTGGGTGGGAAATAGTTTTGAAAATACTACTTTTTTCGGCAAGGGTTAGCCCACGATTTTCTCGAAAAACTGAAAAAAAATCATTTTTGTGATTTATGCATCAATTGAAAGGTGGGTCGATGCTCTGTATTTTAGTGAAAACCGCATCATGTTTGGAGGCTTGGTTGAGGAAATAGAGCAACCGAAAGATAATTTGTGATGAGCTGGGTCGAAATTCTGTAATTTTACTTTTTGACTAATTTTTCGGAAACGAGCGATCGTATAACATTTTGGTTTGCAGTTGTGGGTAGAGCATTTAAATACCTTTCTTTTGATGTGCATTTTGATTGGGTGGGAAATAGTTTTGAAAATACTACTTTTTTCGGCAAGGGTTAGCCCACGATTTTCTCGAAAAACTGAAAAAAAATCATTTTTGTGATTTATGCATCAATTGAAAGGTGGGTCGATGCTCTGTATTTTAGTGAAAACCGCATCATGTTTGGAGGCTTGGTTGAGGAAATAGAGCAACCGAAAGATAATTTGTGATGAGCTGGGTCGAAATTCTGTAATTTTACTTTTTGACTAATTTTTCGGAAACGAGCGATCGTATAACATTTTGGTTTGCAGTTGTGGGTAGAGCATTTAAATACCTTTCTTTTGATGTGCATTTTGATTGGGTGGGAAATAGTTTTGAAAATACTACTTTTTTCGGCAAGGGTTAGCCCACGATTTTCTCGAAAAACTGAGAGATTTATGCATCAATTGAAAGGTGGGTCGATGCTCTGTATTTTAGTGAAAACCGCATCATGTTTGGAGGCTTGGTTGAGGAAATAGAGCAACCGAAAGATAATTTGTGATGAGCTGGGTCGAAATTCTGTAATTTTACTTTTTGACTAATTTTTCGGAAACGAGCGATCGTATAACATTTTGGTTTGCAGTTGTGGGTAGAGCATTTAAATACCTTTCTTTTGATGTGCATTTTGATTGGGTGGGAAATAGTTTTGAAAATACTACTTTTTTCGGCAAGGGTTAGAACACGATTTTCTCGAAAAACTGAAAAAAAATCATTTTTGAGATTTATGCATCAATTGAAAGGTGGGTCGATGCTCTGTATTTTAGTGAAAACCGCATCATGTTTGGAGGCTTGGTTGAGGAAATAGAGCAACCGAAAGATAATTTGTGATGAGCTGGGTCGAAATTCTGTAATTTAACTTTTTGACTAATTTTTCGGAAACGAGCGATCGTATAACATTTTGGTTTGCAGTTGTGGGTAGAGCATTTAAATACCTTTCTTTTGATGTGCATTTTGATTGGATGAGAAATAGTTTTGAAAATACTACTTTTTTCGGCAAGGGTTAGCCCACGATTTTCTCGAAAAACTGAAAAAAAATCATTTTTGTGATTTATGCATCAATTGAAAGGTGGGTCGATGCTCTGTATTTTAGTGAAAACCGCATCATGTTTGGAGGCTTGGTTGAGGAAATAGAGCAACCGAAAGATAATTTGTGATGAGCTGGGTCGAAATTCTGTAATTTTACTTTTTGACTAATTTTTCGGAAACGAGCGATTGTATAACATTTTGGTTTGCAGTTGTGGGTAGAGCATTTAAATACCTTTCTTTTGATGTGCATTTTGATTGGGTGGGAATAGATTTGAAAATGCTACTTTTTCGGCAATGGGTTAGCCCACGATTTTCTCGAAAAACTGAAAAAAAAATCATTTTTGTGATTTATGCATCAATTGAAAGGTGGGTCGATGCTCTGTATTTTAGTGAAAACCGCATCATGTTTGGAGGCTTGGTTGAGGAAATAGAGCAACCGAAAGACAATTTGTGATGAGCTGGGTCGAAATTCTGTAATTTTACTTTTTGACTAATTTTTC
The DNA here is from genome assembly GCF_945859685.1 of Eupeodes corollae. Taxonomy (NCBI): domain Eukaryota; kingdom Metazoa; phylum Arthropoda; class Insecta; order Diptera; family Syrphidae; genus Eupeodes; species Eupeodes corollae. The sequence continues at coordinate 170,610,561 of NC_079147.1, read as the reverse complement.
GGAAACGAGCGATCGTATAACATTTTGGTTTGCAGTTGTGGGTAGAGCATTTAAATACCTTTCTTTTGATGTGCTTTTTGATTGGGTGGGAAATAGTTTTGAAAATACTACTTTTTCGGCAAGGGTTAGCCCACGATTTTCTCGAAAAACTGAAAAAAAATCATTTTTGAGATTTATGCATCAATTGAAAGGTGGGTCGATGCTCTGTATTTTAGTGAAAACCGCATCATGTTTGGAGGCTTGGTTGAGGAAATAGAGCAACCGAAAGATAATTTGTGATGAGCTGGGTCGAAATTCTGTAATTTTACTTTTTGACTAATTTTTCGGAAACGAGCGATCGTATAACATTTTGGTTTGCAGTTGTGGGTAGAGCATTTAAATACCTTTCTTTTGATGTACATTTTGATTGGGTGGGAAATAGTTTTGAAAATACTACTTTTTTCGGCAAGGGTTAGCCCACGATTTTCTCGAAAAACTGAAAAAAAATCATTTTTGAGATTTATGCATCAATTGAAAGGTGGGTCGATGCTCTGTATTTTAGTGAAAACCGCATCATGTTTGGAGGCTTGGTTGAGGAAATAGAGCAACCGAAAGATAATTTGTGATGAGCTGGGTCGAAATTCTGTAATTTTACTTTTTGACTAATTTTTCGGAAACAAGCGATCGTATAACATTTTGGTTTGCAGTTGTGGGTAGAGCATTTAAATACCTTTCTTTTGATGTGCATTTTGATTGGGTGGGAAATAGTTTTGAAAATACTACTTTTTTCGGCAAGGGTTAGCCCACGATTTTCTCGAAAAACTGAAAAAAAAATCATTTTTGAGATTTATGCATCAATTAAAAGGTGGGTCGATGCTCTGTATTTTAGTGAAAACCGCATCATGTTTGGAGGCTTGGTTGAGGAAATAGAGCAACCGAAAGATAATTTGTGATGAGCTGGGTCGAAATTCTGTAATTTTACTTTTTGACTAATTTTTCGGAAACGAGCGATCGTATAACATTTTGGTTTGCAGTTGTGGGTAGAGCATTTAAATACCTTTCTTTTGATGTGCATTTTGATTGGGTGGGAAATAGTTTTGAAAATACTACTTTTTTCGGCAAGGGTTAGCCCACGATTTTCTCGAAAAACTGAAAAAAAATCATTTTTGTGATTTATGCATCAATTGAAAGGTGGGTCGATGCTCTGTATTTTAGTGAAAACCGCATCATGTTTGGAGGCTTGGTTGAGGAAATAGAGCAACCGAAAGATAATTTGTGATGAGCTGGGTCGAAATTCTGTAATTTTACTTTTTGACTAATTTTTCGGAAACGAGCGATCGTATAACATTTTGGTTTGCAGTTGTGGGTAGAGCATTTAAATACCTTTCTTTTGATGTGCATTTTGATTGGGTGTTAAATAGTTTTGAAAATACTACTTTTTTCGGCAAGGGTTAGCCCACGATTTTCTCGAAAAACTGAAAAAAAATCATTTTTGTGATTTAGGCATCAATTGAAAGGTGGGTCGATGCTCTGTATTTTAGTGAAAACCGCATCATGTTTGGAGGCTTGGTTGAGGAAATAGAGCAACCGAAAGATAATTTGTGATGAGCTGGGTCGAAATTCTGTAATTTTACTTTTTGACTAATTTTTCGGAAACGAGCGATCGTATAACATTTTGGTTTGCAGTTGTGGGTAGAGCATTTAAATACCTTTCTTTTGATGTGCATTTTGATTGGGTGGGAAATAGTTTTGAAAATACTACTTTTTTCGGCAAGGGTTAGCCCACGATTTTCTCGAAAAACTGAAAAAAAATCATTTTTGTGATTTATGCATCAATTGAAAGGTGGCTCGATGCTCTGTATTTTAGTGAAAACCGCATCATGTTTGGAGGCTTGGTTGAGGAAATAGAGCAACCGAAAGATAATTTGTGATGAGCTGGGTCGAAATTCTGTAATTTTACTTTTTGACTAATTTTTCGGAAACGAGCGATCGTATAACATTTTGGTTTGCAGTTGTGGGTAGAGCATTTAAATACCTTTCTTTTGATGTGTATTTTGATTGGGTGGGAAATAGTTTTGAAAATACTACTTTTTCGGCAAGGGTTAGCCCACGATTTTCTCGAAAAACTGAAAAAAATCATTTTTGTGATTTATGCATCAATTGAAAGGTGGGTCGATGCTCTGTATTTTAGTGAAAACCGCATCATGTTTGGAGGCTTGGTTGAGGAAATAGAGCAACCGAAAGATAATTTGTGATGAGCTGGGTCGAAATTCTGTAATTTTACTTTTTGACTAATTTTTCGGAAACGAGCGATCGTATAACATTTTGGTTTGCAGTTGTGGGTAGAGCATTTAAATACCTTTCTTTTGATGTGCATTTTGATTGGGTGGGAAATAGTTTTGAAAATACTACTTTTTTCGGCAAGGGTTAGCCCACGATTTTCTCGAAAAACTGAAAAAAAATCATTTTTGTGATTTATGCATCAATTGAAAGGTGGGTCGATGCTCTGTATTTTAGTGAAAACCGCATCATGTTTGGAGGCTTGGTTGAAGAAATAGAGCAACCGAAAGATAATTTGTGATGAGCTGGGTCGAAATTCTGTAATTTTACTTTTTGACTAATTTTTCGGAAACGAGCGATCGTATAACATTTTGGTTTGCAGTTGTGGGTAGAGCATTTAAATACCTTTCTTTTGATGTGCATTTTGATTGGGTGGGAAATAGTTTTGAAAATACTACTTTTTCGGCAATGGGTTAACCCACGATTTTCTCGAAAAACTGAAAAAAAATCATTTTTGTGATTTATGCATCAATTGAAAGGTGGGTCGATGCTCTGTATTTTAGTGAAAACCGCATCATGTTTGGAGGCTTGGTTGAGGAAATAGAGCAACCGAAAGATAATTTGTGATGAGCTGGGTCGAAATTCTGTAATTTTACTTTTTGACTAATTTTTCGGAAACGAGCGATCGTATAACATTTTGGTTTGCAGTTGTGGGTAGAGCATTTAAATACCTTTCTTTTGATGTGTATTTTGATTGGTTGGGAAATAATTTTGAAAATACTACTTTTTTCGGCAAGGGTTAGCCCACGATTTTCTCGAAAAACTGAAAAAAAATCATTTTTGAGATTTATGCATCAATTGAAAGGTGGGTCGATGCTCTGTATTTTAGTGAAAACCGCATCATGTTTGGAGGCTTGGTTGAGGAAATAGAGCAACCGAAAGATAATTTGTGATGAGCTGGGTCGAAATTCTGTAATACTTTTTGACTAATTTTTCGGAAACGAGCGATCGTATAACATTTTGGTTTGCAGTTGTGGGTAGAGCATTTAAATACCTTTCTTTTGATGTGCATTTTGATTGGGTGGGAAATAGTTTTGAAATACTACTACTTTTTTCGGCAAGGGTTAGCCCACGATTTTCTCGAAAAACTGAAAAAAAATCATTTTTGTGATTTATGCATCAATTGAAAGGTGGGTCGATGCTCTGTATTTTAGTGAAAACCGCATCATGTTTGGAGGCTTGGTTGAGGAAATAGAGCAACCGAAAGATAATTTGTGATGAGCTGGGTCGAAATTCTGTAATTTTACTTTTTGACTAATTTTTCGGAAACGAGCGATCGTATAACATTTTGGTTTGCAGTTGTGGGTAGAGCATTTAAATACCTTTCTTTTGATGTGCATTTTGATTGGGTGGGAAATAGTTTTGAAAATACTACTTTTTCGGCAAGGGTTAGCCCACGATTTTCTCGAAAAACTGAAAAAAAATCATTTTTGAGATTTATGCATCAATTGAAAGGTGGGTCGATGCTCTGTATTTTAGTGAAAACCGCATCATGTTTGGAGGCTTGGTTGAGGAAATAGAGCAACCGAAAGATAATTTGTGATGAGCTGGGTCGAAATTCTGTAATTTTACTTTTTGACTAATTTTTCGGAAACGAGCGATCGTATAACAATTTGGTTTGCAGTTGTGGGTAGAGCATTTAAATACCTTTTTTTTGATGTGCATTTTGATTGGGTGGGAAATAGTTTTGAAAATACTACTTTTTTCGGCAAGGGTTAGCCCACGATTTTCTCGAAAAACTGAAAAAAAATCATTTTTGTGATTTATGCATCAATTGAAAGGTGGGTCGATGCTCTGTATTTTAGTGAAAACCGCATCATGTTTGGAGGCTTGGTTGAGGAAATAGAGCAACCGAAAGATAATTTGTGATGAGCTGGGTCGAAATTCTGTAATTTTACTTTTGGACTAATTTTTCGGAAAAGAGAGATCGTATAACATTTTGGTTTGCAGTTGTGGGTAGAGCATTTAAATACCTTTCTTTTGATGTGCATTTTGATTGGGTGGGAAATAGTTTTGAAAATACTACTTTTTGGGCAAGGATTAGCCCACGATTTTCTCGAAAAAACTGAAAAAAAATCATTTTTGTGATTTATGCATCAATTGAAAGGTGGGTCGATGCTCTGTATTTTAGTGAAAACCGCATCATGTTTGGAGGCTTGGTTGAGGAAATAGAGCAACCGAAAGATAATTTGTGATGAGCTGGGTCGAAATTCTGTAATTTTACTTTTTGACTAATTTTTCGGAAACGAGCGATCGTATAACATTTTGGTTTGCAGTTGTGGGTAGAGCATTTAAATACCTTTCTTTTGATGTGCATTTTGATTGGGTGGGAAATAGATTTGAAAATGCTACTTTTTCGGCAATGGGTTAGCCCACGATTTTCTCGAAAAACTGAAAAAAAAATCATTTTTGTGATTTATGCCTCAATTGAAAGGTGGGTCGATGCTCTGTATTTTAGTGAAAACCGCATCATGTTTAGAGGCTTGGTTGAGGAAATAGAGCAACCGAAAGATAATTTGTGATGAGCTGGGTCGAAATTCTGTAATTTTACTTTTTGACTAATTTTTCGGAAACGAGCGATCGTATAACATTTTGGTTTGCAGTTGTGGGTAGAGCATTTAAATACCTTTCTTTTGATGTGCATTTTGATTGGGTGGGAAATAGTTTTGAAAATACTACTTTTTCGGCAATGGGTTAGCCCACGATTTTCTCGAAAAACTGAAAAAAAATCATTTTTGTGATTTATGCATCAATTGAAAGGTGGGTCCATGCTCTGTATTTTAGTGAAAACCGCATCATGTTTGGAGGCTTGGTTGAGGAAATAGAGCAACCGAAAGATAATTTGTGATGAGCTGGGTCGAAATTCTGTAATTTTACTTTTTGACTAATTTTTCGGAAAAGAGAGATCGTATAACATTTTGGTTTGCAGTTGTGGGTAGAGCATTTAAATACCTTTCTTTTGATGTGCATTTTGATTGGGTGGGAAATAGTTTTGAAAATACTACTTTTTTCGGCTAGGGTTAGCCCACGATTTTCTCGAAAAAGTGAAAAAAAAAATCATTTTTGTGATTTATGCATCAATTGAAAGGTGGGTCGATGCTCTGTATTTTAGTGAAAACCACATCATGTTTGAAGGCTTGGTTGAGGAAATAGAGCAAACCGAAAGATAATTTGTGATGAGCTGGGTCGAAATTCTGTAATTTTACTTTTTGACTAATTTTTCGGAAACGAGCGATCGTATAACATTTTGGTTTGCAGTTGTGGGTAGAGCATTTAATACCTTTCTTTTGATGTGCATTTTGATTGGGTGGGAAATAGATTTGAAAATGCTACTTTTTCGGCAATGGGTTAGCCCACGATTTTCTCGAAAAACTGAAAAAAAAATCATTTTTGTGATTTATGCATCAATTAAAGGTGGGTCGATGCTCTGTATTTCAGTGAAAACCGCATCATGTTTGGAGGCTTGGTTGAGGAAATAGAGCAACCGAAAGATAATTTGTGATGAGCTGGGTCGAAATTCTGTAATTTTACTTTTTGACTAATTTTTCGGAAACGAGCGATCGTATAACATTTTGGTTTGCAGTTGTGGGTAGAGCATTTAAATACCTTTCTTTTGATGTGCATTTTGATTGGGTGGGAAATAGTTTTGAAAATACTACTTTTTTCGGCAAGGGTTAGCCCACGATTTTCTCGAAAAACTGAAAAAAAAAATCATTTTTGTGATTTATGCATCAATTGAAAGGTGGATCGATGCTCTGTATTTTAGTGAAAACCGCATCATGTTTGAAGGCTTGGTTGAGGAAATAGAGCAACCGAAAGATAATTTGTGATGAGCTGGGTCGAAATTCTGTAATTTTACTTTTTGACTAATTTTTCGGAAACGAGCGATCGTATAACATTTTGGTTTGCAGTTGTGGGTAGAGCATTTAAATACCTTTCTTTTGATGTGCATTTTGATTGGGTGGGAAATAGTTTTGAAAATACTACTTTTTCGGCAATGGGTTAGCCCCACGATTTTCTCGAAAAACTGAAAAAAAATCATTTTTGTGATTTATGCATCAATTGAAAGGTGGGTCCATGCTCTGTATTTTAGTGAAAACCGCATCATGTTTGGAGGCTTGGTTGAGGAAATAGAGCAACCGAAAGATAATTTGTGATGAGCTGGGTCGAAATTCTGTAATTTTACTTTTTGACTAATTTTTCGGAAAAGAGAGATCGTATAACATTTTGGTTTGCAGTTGTGGGTAGAGCATTTAAATACCTTTCTTTTGATGTGCATTTTGATTGGGGTGGGAAATAGTTTTGAAAATACTACTTTTTTCGGCTAGGGTTAGCCCACGATTTTCTCGAAAAAGTGAAAAAAAAATCATTTTTGTGATTTATGCATCAATTGAAAGGTGGGTCGATGCTCTGTATTTTAGTGAAAACCACATCATGTTTGAAGGCTTGGTTGAGGAAATAGAGCAACCGAAAGATAATTTGTGATGAGCTGGGTCGAAATTCTGTAATTTTACTTTTTGACTAATTTTTCGGAAACGAGCGATCGTATAACATTTTGGTTTGCAGTTGTGGGTAGAGCATTTAAATACCTTTCTTTTGATGTCATTTAAATACCTTTCTTTTGATGTGCATTTTGATTGGGTGGGAAATAGTTTTGAAAATAATACTTTTTTCGGCAAGGGTTAGCCCACGATTTTCTCGAAAAACTGAAAAAAAATAATTTTTGAGATTTATGCATCAATTGAAAGGTGGGTCGATGCTCTGTATTTTAGTGAAAACCGCATCATGTTTGGAGGCTTGGTTGAGGAAATAGAGCAACCGAAAGATAATTTGTGATGAGCTGGGTCGAAATTCTGTAATTTTACTTTGTGACTAATTTTTCGGAAACGAGCGATCGTATAACATTTTGGTTTGCAGTTGTGGGTAGAGCATTTAAATACCTTTCTTTTGATGTGCATTTTGATTGGGTGGGAAATAGTTTTGAAAATACTACTTTTTCGGTAAGGGTTAGCCCACGATTTTCTCGAAAAACTGAAAAAAAATCATTTTTGAGATTTATGCATCAATTGAAAGGTGGGTCGATGCTCTGTATTTTAGTGAAAACCGCATCATGTTTGGAGGCTTGGTTGAGGAAATAGAGCAACCGAAAGATAATTTGTGATGAGCTGGGTCGAAATTCTGTAATTTTACTTTTTGACTAATTTTTCGGAAACGAGCGATCGTATAACATTTTGGTTTGCAGTTGTGGGTAGAGCATTTAAATACCTTTCTTTTGATGTGCATTTTGATTGGGTGGGAAATAGTTTTGAAAATACTACTTTTTCGGCAATGGGTTAGCCCACGATTTTCTCGAAAAACTGAAAAAAAATCATTTTTGAGATTTATGCATCAATTGAAAGGTGGGTTGATGCTCTGTATTTTAGTGAAAGCCGCATCATGTTTGGAGGCTTGGTTGAGGAAATAGAGCAACCGAAAGATAATTTGTGATGAGCTGGGTCAAAATTCTGTAATTTTACTTTTTGACTAATTTTTCGGAAACGAGCGATCGTATAACATTTTGGTTTGCAGTTGTGGGTAGAGCATTTAAATACCTTTCTTTTGATGTGCATTTTGATTGGGTGGGAAATAGTTTTGAAAATACTACTTTTTTCGGCAAGGGTTAGCCCACGATTTTCTCGAAAAACTGAAAAAAAATAATTTTTGAGATTTATGCATCAATTGAAAGGTGGGTCGATGCTCTGTATTTTAGTGAAAACCGCATCATGTTTGGAGGCTTGGTTGAGGAAATAGAGCAACCGAAAGATAATTTGTGATGAGCTGCGTCGAAATTCTGTAATTTTACTTTTTGACTAATTTTTCGGAAACGAGCGATCGTATAACATTTTGGTTTGCAGTTGTGGGTAGAGCATTTGAATACCTATCTTTTGATGCGCATTTTGATTGGGTGGGAAATAGTTTTGAAAATACTACTTTTTTCGGCAAGGGTTAGCCCACGATTTTCTCGAAAAACTGAAAAAAAAAATCATTTTTGTGATTTATGCATCAATTGAAAGGTGGGTCGATGCTCTGTATTTTAGGGAAAACCGCATCATGTTTGGAGGCTTGGTTGAGGAAATAGAGCAACCGAAAGATAATTTGTGATGAGCTGGGTCGAAATTCTGTAATTTTACTTTTTGACTAATTTTTCGAAAACGAGCGATCGTATAACATTTTGGTTTGCAGTTGTGGGTAGAGCATTTAAATACCTTTCTTTTGATGTGCATTTTGATTGGGTGGGAAATAGTTTTGAAAATACTACTTTTTTCGGCAAGGGTTAGCCCACGATTTTCTCGAAAAACTGAAAAAAAATCATTTTTGTGATTTATGCATCAATTGAAAGGTGGGTCGATGCTCTGTATTTTAGTGAAAACCGCATCATGTTTGGAGGCTTGGTTGAGGAAATAGAGCAACCGAAAGATAATTTGTGATGAGCTGGGTCGAAATTCTGTAATTTTACTTTTTGACTAATTTTTCGGAAACGAGCGATCGTATAACATTTTGGTTTGCAGTTGTGGGTAGAGCATTTAAATACCTTTCTTTTGATGTGTATTTTGATTGGTTGGGAAATAATTTTGAAAATACTACTTTTCTCGGCAAGGGTTAGCCCACGATTTTCTCGAAAAACTGAAAAAAAATCATTTTTGAGATTTATGCATCAATTGAAAGGTGGGTCGATGCTCTGTATTTTAGTGAAAACCGCATCATGTTTGGAGGCTTGGTTGAGGAAATAGAGCAACCGAAAGATAATTTGTGATGAGCTGGGTCGAAATTCTGTAATTTTACTTTTTGACTCATTTTTCGGAAACGAGCGATCGTATAACATTTTGGTTTGCAGTTGTGGGTAGAGCATTTAAATACCTTTCTTTTGATGTGCATTTTGATTGGGTGGGAAATAGATTTGAAAATGCTACTTTTTCGGCAATGGGATAGCCCACGATTTTCTCGAAAAACTGAAAAAAAATCATTTTTGTGATTTATGCATCAATTGAAAGGTGGGTCGATGCTCTGTATTTTAGTGAAAACCGCATCATGTTTGGAGGCTTGGTTGAGGAAATAGAGCAACCGAAAGATAATTTGTGATGAGCTGGGTCGAAATTCTGTAATTTTACTTTTTGACTAATTTTTCGTAAACGAGCGATCGTATAACATTTTGGTTTGCAGTTGTGGGTAGAGCATTTAAATACCTTTCTTTTGATGTGCATTTTGATTGGGTGGGAAATAATTTTGAAAATACTACTTTTTTCGGCAAGGGTTAGCCCACGATTTTCTCGAAAAACTGAAAAAAAATCATTTTTGAGATTTATGCATCAATTGAAAGGTGGGTCGATGGTCTGTATTTTAGTGAAAACCGCATCATGTTTGGAGGCTTGGTTGAGGAAATAGAGCAACCGAAAGATAATTTGTGATGAGCTGGGTCGAAATTCTGTAATTTTACTTTTTGACTAATTTTTCGGAAACGAGCGATCGTATAACATTTTGGTTTGCAGTTGTGGGTAGAGCATTTAAATACCTTTCTTTTGATGTGCATTTTGATTGGGTGGGAAATAGTTTTGAAAATACTACTTTTTCGGCAATGGGTTAGCCCACGATTTTCTCGAAAAACTGAAAAAAAATCATTTTTGAGATTTATGCATCAATTGAAAGGTGGGTTGATGCTCTGTATTTTAGTGAAAGCCGCATCATGTTTGGAGGCTTGGTTGAGGAAATAGAGCAACCGAAAGATAATTTGTGATGAGCTGGGTCAAAATTCTGTAATTTTACTTTTTGACTAATTTTTCGGAAACGAGCGATCGTATAACATTTTGGTTTGCAGTTGTGGGTAGAGCATTTAAATACCTTTCTTTTGATGTGCATTTTGATTGGGTGGGAAATAGTTTTGAAAATACTACTTTTTTCGGCAAGGGTTAGCCCACGATTTTCTCGAAAAACTGAAAAAAAATAATTTTTGAGATTTATGCATCAATTGAAAGGTGGGTCGATGCTCTGTATTTTAGTGAAAACCGCATCATGTTTGGAGGCTTGGTTGAGGAAATAGAGCAACCGAAAGATAATTTGTGATGAGCTGCGTCGAAATTCTGTAATTTTACTTTTTGACTAATTTTTCGGAAACGAGCGATCGTATAACATTTTGGTTTGCAGTTGTGGGTAGAGCATTTGAATACCTATCTTTTGATGCGCATTTTGATTGGGTGGGAAATAGTTTTGAAAATACTACTTTTTTCGGCAAGGGTTAGCCCACGATTTTCTCGAAAAACTGAAAAAAAAAAACATTTTTGTGATTTATGCATCAATTGAAAGGTGGGTCGATGCTCTGTATTTTAGGGAAAACCGCATCATGTTTGGAGGCTTGGTTGAGGAAATAGAGCAACCGAAAGATAATTTGTGATGAGCTGGGTCAAAATTCTGTAATTTTACTTTTTGACTAATTTTTCGAAAACGAGCGATCGTATAACATTTTGGTTTGCAGTTGTGGGTAGAGCATTTAAATACCTTTCTTTTGATGTGCATTTTGATTGGGTGGGAAATAGTTTTGAAAATACTACTTTTTTCGGCAAGGGTTAGCCCACGATTTTCTCGAAAAACTGAAAAAAAAATCATTTTTGTGATTTATGCATCAATTGATAGGTGGGTCGATGCTCTGTATTTTAGTGAAAACCGCATCATGTTTGGAGGCTTGGTTGAGGAAATAGAGCAACCGAAAGATAATTTGTGATGAGCTGGGTCGAAATTCTGTAATTTTACTTTTTGACTAATTTTTCGGAAACGAGCGATCGTATAACATTTTGGTTTGCAGTTGTGGGTAGAGCATTTAAATACCTTTCTTTTGATGTGTATTTTGATTGGTTGGGAAATAATTTTGAAAATACTACTTTTCTCGGCAAGGGTTAGCCCACGATTTTCTCGAAAAACTGAAAAAAAATCATTTTTGAGATTTATGCATCAATTGAAAGGTGGGTCGATGCTCTGTATTTTAGTGAAAACCGCATCATGTTTGGAGGCTTGGTTGAGGAAATAGAGCAACCGAAAGATAATTTGTGATGAGCTGGGTCGAAATTCTGTAATTTTACTTTTTGACTCATTTTTCGGAAACGAGCGATCGTATAACATTTTGGTTTGCAGTTGTGGGTAGAGCATTTAAATACCTTTCTTTTGATGTGCATTTTGATTGGGTGGGAAATAGATTTGAAAATGCTACTTTTTCGGCAATGGGATAGCCCACGATTTTCTCGAAAAACTGAAAAAAAATCATTTTTGTGATTTATGCATCAATTGAAAGGTGGGTCGATGCTCTGTATTTTAGTGAAAACCGCATCATGTTTGGAGGCTTGGTTGAGGAAATAGAGCAACCGAAAGATAATTTGTGATGAGCTGGGTCGAAATTCTGTAATTTTACTTTTTGACTAATTTTTCGTAAACGAGCGATCGTATAACATTTTGGTTTGCAGTTGTGGGTAGAGCATTTAAATACCTTTCTTTTGATGTGCATTTTGATTGGGTGGGAAATAGTTTTGAAAATACTACTTTTTTCGGCAAGGGTTAGCCCACGATTTTCTCGAAAAACTGAAAAAAAATCATTTTTGTGATTTATGCATCAATTGAAAGGTGGGTCGATGCTCTGTATTTTAGTGAAAACCGCATCATGTTTGGAGGCTTGGTTGAGGAAATAGAGCAACCGAAAGATAATTTGTGATGAGCTGGGTCGAAATTCTGTAATTTTACTTTTTGACTAATTTTTCGGAAACGAGCGATCGTATAACATTTTGGTTTGCAGTTTTGGGTAGAGCATTTAAATACCTTTCTTTTGATGTGCATTTTGATTGGGTGGGAAATAATTTTGAAAATACTACTTTTTTCGGCAAGGGTTAGCCCACGATTTTCTCGAAAAACTGAAAAAAAATCATTTTTGAGATTTATGCATCAATTGAAAGGTGGGTCGATGGTCTGTATTTTAGTGAAAACCGCATCATGTTTGGAGGCTTGGTTGAGGAAATAGAGCAACCGAAAGATAATTTGTGATGAGCTGGGTCGAAATTCTGTAATTTTACTTTTTGACTAATTTTTCGGAAACGAGCGATCGTTTAACATTTTGGTTTGCAGTTGTGGGTAGAGCATTTAAATACCATTCTTTTGATGTACATTTTGATTGGGTGGGAAATAGTTTTGAAAATACTACTTTTTTCGGCAAGGGTTAGCCCACGATTTTCTCGAAAAACTGAAAAAAAATCATTTTTGTGATTTATGCATCAATTGAAAGGTGGGTCGATGCTCTGTATTTTAGTGAAAACCGCATCATGTTTGGAGGCTTGGTTGAGGAAATAGAGCAACCGAAAGATAATTTGTGATGAGCTGGGTCGAAATTCTGTAATTTTACTTTTTGACTAATTTTTCGGAAACGAGCGATTGTATAACATTTTGGTTTGCAGTTGTGGGTAGAGTATTTAAATACCTTTCTTTTGATGTGCATTTTGATTGGGTGGGAAATAGATTTGAAAATGCTACTTTTTCAGCAATGGGTTAGCCCACGATTTTCTCGAAAAACTGAAAAAAAAATCATTTTTGAGATTTATGCATCAATTGAAAGGTGGGTCGATGCTCTGTATTTTAGTGAAAACCGCATCATGTTTGGAGGCTTGGTTGAGGAAATAGAGCAACCGAAAGATAATTTGTGATGAGCTGGGTCGAAATTCTGTAATTTTACTTATTGACTAATTTTTCGGAAACGAGCGATTGTATAACATTTTGGTTTGCAGTTGTGGGTAGAGCATTTAAATACCTTTCTTTTGATGTGCATTTTGATTGGGTGGGAAATAGTTTTGAAAATACTACTTTTTCGGCAATGGGTTAGCCAACGATTTTCTCGAAAAACTGAAAAAAAAATCATTTTTGAGATTTATGCATCAATTGAAAGGTGGGTCGATGCTCTGTATTTTAGTGAAAACCGCATCATGTTTGGAGGCTTGGTTGAGGAAATAGAGCAACCGAAAGATAATTTGTGATGAGCTGGGTCGAAATTCTGTAATTTTACTTTTTGACTAATTTTTCGGAAACGAGCGATCGTATAACATTTTGGTTTGCAGTTGTGGGTAGAGCATTTAAATACCTTTCTTTTGATGTGCATTTTGATTGGGTGGGAAATAGATTTGAAAATGCTACTTTTTCGGCAATGGGTTAGCCCACGATTTTCTCGAAAAACTGAAAAAAAATCATTTTTGAGATTTATGCATCAATTGAAAGGTGGGTCGATGCTCTGTATTTTAGTGAAAACCGCATCATGTTTGGAGGCTTGGTTGAGGAAATAGAGCAACCGAAAGATAATTTGTGATGAGCTGGGTCGAAATTCTGTAATTTTACTTTTTGACTAATTTTTCGGAAACGAGCGATCGTATAACATTTTGGTTTGCAGTTGTGGGTAGAGCATTTAAATACCTTTCTTTTGATGTGCATTTTGATTGGGTGGGAAATAGTTTTGAAAATACTACTTTTTTCGGCAAGGGTTAGCCCACGATTTTCTCGAAAAACTGAAAAAAAATCATTTTTTTGTGATTTATGCATCAATTGAAAGGTGGGTCGATGCTCTGTATTTTAGTGAAAACCGCATCATGTTTGGAGGCTTGGTTGAGGAAATAGAGCAACCGAAAGATAATTTGTGATGAGCTGGGTCGAAATTCTGTAATTTTACTTTTTGACTAATTTTTCGGAAACGAGCGATTGTATAACATTTTGGTTTGCAGTTGTGGGTAGAGCATTTAAATACCTTTCTTTTGATGTGCATTTTGATTGGGTGGGAAATAGATTTGAAAATGCTACTTTTTCGGCAATGGGTTAGCCCACGATTTTCTCGAAAAACTGAAAAAAAAAAATCATTTTTGAGATTTATGCATCAATTGAAAGGTGGGTCGATGCTCTGTATTTTAGTGAAAACCGCATCATGTTTGGAGGCTTGGTTGAGGAAATAGAGCAACCGAAAGATAATTTGTGATGAGCTGGGTCGAAATTCTGTAATTTTACTTTTTGACTAATTTTTCGGAAACGAGCGATTGTATAACATTTTGGTTTGCAGTTGTGGGTAGAGCATTTAAATACCTTTCTTTTGATGTGCATTTTGATTGGGTGGGAAATAGTTTTGAAAATACTACTTTTTCGGCAATGGGTTAGCCAACGATTTTCTCGAAAAACTGAAAAAAAATCATTTTTGAGATTTATGCATCAATTGAAAGGTGGGTCGATGCTCTGTATTTTAGTGAAAACCGCATCATGTTTGGAGGCTTGGTTGAGGAAATAGAGCAACCGAAAGATAATTTGTGATGAGCTGGGTCGAAATTCTGTAATTTTACTTTTTGACTAATTTTTCGGAAACGAGCGATCGTATAACATTTTGGTTTGCAGTTGTGGGTAGAGCATTTAAATACCTTTCTTTTGATGTGCATTTTGATTGGGTGGGAAATAGATTTGAAAATGCTACTTTTTCGGCAATGGGTTAGCCCATGATTTTCTCGAAAAACTGAAAAAAAATCATTTTTGAGATTTATGCATCAATTGAAAGGTGGGTCGATGCTCTGTATTTTAGTGAAAACCGCATCATGTTTGGAGGCTTGGTTGAGGAAATAGAGCAACCGAAAGATAATTTGTGATGAGCTGGGTCGAAATTCTGTAATTTTACTTTTTGACTAATTTTTCGGAAAGGAGCGATCGTATAACATTTTGGTTTGCAGTTGTGGGTAGAGCATTTAAATACCTTTCTTTTGATGTGCATTTTGATTGGGTGGGAAATAGTTTTGAAAAAACTACTTTTTCGGCAATGGGTTAGCCCACGATTTTCTCGAAAAACTGAAAAAAAATCATTTTTGAGATTTATGCATCAATTGAAAGGTGGGTTGATGCTCTGTATTTTAGTGAAAGCCGCATCATGTTTGGAGGCTTGGTTGAGGAAATAGAGCAACCGAAAGATAATTTGTGATGAGCTGGGTCAAAATTCTGTAATTTTACTTTTTGACTAATTTTTCGGAAACGAGCGATAGTATAACATTTTGGTTTGCAGTTGTGGGTAGAGCATTTAAATACCTTTCTTTTGATGTGCATTTTGATTGGGTGGGAAATAGTTTTGAAAATAATACTTTTTTCGGCAAGGGTTAGCCCACGATTTTCTCGAAAAACTGAAAAAAAATAATTTTTGAGATTTATGCATCAATTGAAAGGTGGGTCGATGCTCTGTATTTTAGTGAAAACCGCATCATGTTTGGAGGCTTGGTTGAGGAAATAGAGCAACCGAAAGATAATTTGTGATGAGCTGGGTCGAAATTCTGTAATTTTACTTTGTGACTAATTTTTCGGAAACGAGCGATCGTATAACATTTTGGTTTGCAGTTGTGGGTAGAGCATTTAAATACCTTTCTTTTGATGTGCATTTTGATTGGGTGGGAAATAGTTTTGAAAATACTACTTTTTCGGTAAGGGTTAGCCCACGATTTTCTCGAAAAACTGAAAAAAAAATCATTTTTGAGATTTATGCATCAATTGAAAGGTGGGTCGATGCTCTGTATTTTAGTGAAAACCGCATCATGTTTGGAGGCTTGGTTGAGGAAATAGAGCAACCGAAAGATAATTTGTGATGAGCTGGGTCGAAATTCTGTAATTTTACTTTTTGACTAATTTTTCGGAAACGAGCGATCGTATAACATTTTGGTTTGCAGTTGTGGGTAGAGCATTTAAATACCTTTCTTTTGATGTGCATTTTGATTGGGTGGGAAATAGTTTTGAAAATACTACTTTTTCGGCAATGGGTTAGCCAACGATTTTCTCGAAAAACTGAAAAAAAAATCATTTTTGAGATTTATGCATCAATTGAAAGGTGGGTTGATGCTCTGTATTTTAGTGAAAGCCGCATCATGTTTGGAGGCTTGGTTGAGGAAATAGAGCAACCGAAAGATAATTTGTGATGAGCTGGGTCGAAATTCTGTAATTTTACTTTTTGACTAATTTTTCGGAAACGAGCGATCGTATAACATTTTGGTTTGCAGTTGTGGGTAGAGCATTTAAATACCTTTCTTTTGATGTGCATTTTGATTGGGTGGGAAATAGTTTTGAAAATACTACTTTTTTCGGCAAGGGTTAGCCCACGATTTTCTCGAAAAACTGAAAAAAAATAATTTTTGAGATTTATGCATCAATTGAAAGGTGGGTCGATGCTCTGTATTTTAGTGAAAACCGCATCATGTTTGGAGGCTTGGTTGAGGAAATAGAGCAACCGAAAGATAATTTGTGATGAGCTGGGTCGAAATTCTGTAATTTTACTTTGTGACTAATTTTTCGGAAACGAGCGATCGTATAACATTTTGGTTTGCAGTTGTGGGTAGAGCATTTAAATACCTTTCTTTTGATGTGCATTTTGATTAGGTGGGAAATAGTTTTGAAAATACTACTTTTTCGGCAAGGGTTAGCCCACGATTTTCTCGAAAAACTGAGAAAAAATCATTTTTGAGATTTATGCATCAATTGAAATTTGGGTCGATGCTCTGTATTTACGTGAAAACCGCATCATGTTTGGAGGCTTGGTTGAGGAAATAGAGCAACCGAAAGATAATTTGTGATGAGCTGGGTCGAAATTCTGTAATTTTACTTTTTGACTAATTTTTCGGAAACGAGCGATCGTATAACATTTTGGTTTGCAGTTGTGGGTAGAGCATTTAAATACCTTTCTTTTGATGTGCATTTTGATTGGGTGGGAAATAGTTTTGAAAATACTACTTTTTCGGCAAGGGTTAGCCCACGATTTTCTCGAAAAACTGAAAAAAAATCATTTTTGTGATTTATGCATCAATTGAAAGGTGGGTCGATGCTCTGTATTTTAGTGAAAACCGCATCATGTTTGGAGGCTTGGTTGAGGAAATAGAGCAACCGAAAGATAATTTGTGATGAGCTGGGTCGAAATTCTGTAATTTTACTTTTTGACTAATTTTTCGGAAACGAGCGATCGTATAACATTTTGGTTTGCAGTTGTGGGTAGAGCATTTAAATACCATTCTTTTGATGTGTATTTTGATTGGGTGGGAAATAGTTTTGAAAATACTACTTTTTCGGCAAGGGTTAGCCCACGATTTTCTCGAAAAACTGAAAAAAAATCATTTATGAGATTTATGCATCAATTGAAAGGTGGGTCGATGCTCTGTATTTTAGTGAAAACCGCATCATGTTTGGAGGCTTGGTTGAGGAAATAGAGCAACCGAAAGATAATTTGTGATGAGCTGGGTCGAAATTCTGTAATTTTACTTTTTGACTAATTTTTCGGAAACGAGCGATCGTATAACATTTTGGTCTGCAGTTGTGGGTAGAGCATTTAAATACCTTTCTTTTGATGTGCATTTTGATTGGGTGGGAAATAGATTTGAAAATGCTACTTTTTCGGCAATGGGTTAGCCCACGATTTTCTCGAAAAACTGAAAAAAAATAATTTTTGTGATTTATGCATCAATTGAAAGGTTGGTCGATGCTCTGTATTTTAGTGAAAACCGCATCATGTTTGGAGGCTTGGTTGAGGAAATAGAGCAACCGAAAGATAATTTGTGATGAGCTGGGTCGAAATTCTGTAATTTTACTTTTTGACTAATTTTTCGGAAACGATCGATCGTATAACATTTTGGTTTGCAGTTGTGGGTAGAGCATTTAAATACCTTTCTTTTGATGTGCATTTTGATTGGGTGGGAAATAGATTTGAAAATGCTACTTTTTCGGCAATGGGTTAGCCCACGATTTTCTCGAAAAACTGAAAAAAATCATTTTTGTGATTTATGCATCAATTGAAAGGTGGGTCGATGCTCTGTATTTTAGTGAAAACCGCATCATGTTTGGAGGCTTGGTTGAGGAAATAGAGCAACCGAAAGATAATTTGTGATGAGCTGGGTCGAAATTCTGTAATTTTACTTTTTGACTAATTTTTCGGAAACGAGCGATCGTATAACATTTTGGTTTGCAGTTGTGGGTAGAGCATTTAAATACCTTTCTTTTGATGTGCATTTTGATTGGGTGGGAAATTGATTTGAAAATGCTACTTTTTCGGCAATGGGTTAGCCCACGATTTTCTCGAAAAACTGAAAAAAAACATTTTTGTGATTTATGCATCAATTGAAAGGTGGGTCGATGCTCTGTATTTTAGTGAAAACCGCATCATGTTTGGAGGCTTGGTTGAGGAAATAGAGCAACCGAAAGATAATTTTTGATGAGCTGGGTCGAAATTCTGTAATTTTACTTTTTGACTAATTTTTCGGAAACGAGAGATCGTATAACATTTTGGTTTGCAGTTGTGGGTAGAGCATTTAAATACCTTTCTTTTGATGTGCATTTTGATTGGGTGGGAAATAGTTTTGAAAATACTACTTTTTTCGGCAAGGGTTAGCCCACGATTTTCTCGAAAAACTTAAAAAAAATCATTTATGTGATTTATGCATCAATTGAAAGGTGGGTCGATGCTCTGTATTTTAGTGAAAACCGCATCATGTTTGGAGGCTTGGTTGAGGAAATAGAGCAACCGAAAGATAATTTGTGATGAGCTGGGTCGAAATTCTGTAATTTTACTTTTTGACTAATTTTTCGGAAACGAGCGATCGTATAACATTTTGGTTTGCAGTTGTGGGTAGAGCATTTAAATACCTTTCTTTTGATGTGCATTTTGATTGGGTGGGAAATAGTTTTGAAAATACTACTTTTTCGGCAATGGGTTAGCCCACGATTTTCTCGAAAAACTGAAAAAAAAATTATTTTTGAGATTTATGCATCAATTGAAAGGTGGGTCGATGCTCTGTATTTTAGTGAAAACCGCATCATGTTTGGAGGCTTGGTTGAGGAAATAGAGCAACCGAAAGATAATTTGTGATGAGCTGGGTCGAAATTCTGTAATTTTACTTTTTGACTAATTTTTCGGAAACGAGCGATCGTATAACATTTTGGTTTGCAGTTGTGGGTAGAGCATTTAAATACCTTTCTTTTTATGTGCATTTTGATTGGGTGGGAAATAGTTTTGAAAATACTACTTTTTTCGGCAAGGGTTAGCCCACGATTTTCTCGAAAAACTGAAAAAAAATCATTTTTGAGATTTATGCATCAATTGAAAGGTGGGTCGATGCTCTGTATTTTAGTGAAAACCGCATCATGTTTGGAGGCTTGGTTGAGGAAATAGAGCAACCGAAAGATAATTTGTGATGAGCTGGGTCGAAATTCTGTAATTTTACTTTTTGACTAATTTTTCGGAAACGAGCGATCGTATAACATTTTGGTTTGCAGTTGTGGGTAGAGCATTTAAATACCTTTCTTTTGATGTGCATTTTGATTGGGTGGGAAATAGTTTTGAAAATACTACTTTTTTCGGCAAGGGTTAGCCCACGATTTTCTCGAAAAACTGAAAAAAAATCATTTTTGAAATTTATGCATCAATTGAAAGGTGGGTCGATGCTCTGTATTTTAGTGAAAACCGCATCATGTTTGGAGGCTTGGTTGAGGAAATAGAGCAACCGAAAGATAATTTGTGATGAGCTGGGTCGAAATTCTGTAATTTTACTTTTTGACTAATTTTTCGGAAACGAGCGATCGTATAACATTTTGGTTTGCAGTTGTGGGTAGAGCATTTAAATACCTTTCTTTTGATGTGCATTTTGATTGGGTGGGAAATAGTTTTGAAAATACTACTTTTTTCGGCAAGGGTTAGCCCACGATTTTCTCGAAAAACTGAAAAAAAATAATTTTTGAGATTTATGCATCAATTGAAAGGTGGGTCGATGCTCTGTATTTTAGGGAAAACCGCATCATGTTTGGAGGCTTGGTTGAGGAAATAGAGCAACCGAAAGATAATTTGTGATGAGCTGGGTCGAAATTCTGTAATTTTACTTTTTGACTAATTTTTCGGAAACGAGAGATCGTATAACATTTTGGTTTGCAGTTGTGGGTAGAGCATTTAAATACCTTTCTTTTGATGTGCATTTTGATTGGGTGGGAAATAGTTTTGAAAATACTACTTTTTTCGGCAAGGGTTAGCCCACGATTTTCTCGAAAAACTGAAAAAAAATAATTTTTGAGATTTATGCATCAATTGAAAGGTGGGTCGATGCTCTGTATTTTAGGGAAAACCGCATCATGTTTGGAGGCTTGGTTGAGGAAATAGAGCAACCGAAAGATAATTTGTGATGAGCTGGGTCGAAATTCTGTAATTTTACTTTTTGACTAATTTTTCGGAAACGAGCGATCGTATAACATTTTGGTTTGCAGTTGTGGGTAGAGCATTTAAATACCATTCTTTTGATGTGTATTTTGATTGGGTGGGAAATAGTTTTGAAAATACTACTTTTTCGGCAAGGGTTAGCCCACGATTTTCTCGAAAAACTGAAAAAAAATCATTTATGAGATTTATGCATCAATTGAAAGGTGGGTCGATGCTCTGTATTTTAGTGAAAACCGCATCATGTTTGGAGGCTTGGTTGAGGAAATAGAGCAACCGAAAGATAATTTGTGATGAGCTGGGTCGAAATTCTGTAATTTTACTTTTTGACTAATTTTTTGGAAACGAGCGATCGTATAACATTTTGGTCTGCAGTTGTGGGTAGAGCATTTAAATACCTTTCTTTTGATGTGCATTTTGATTGGGTGGGAAATAGATTTGAAAATGCTACTTTTTCGGCAATGGGTTAGCCCACGATTTTCTCGAAAAACTGAAAAAAAATAATTTTTGAGATTTATGCATCAATTGAAAGGTTGGTCGATGCTCTGTATTTTAGTGAAAACCGCATCATGTTTGGAGGCTTGGTTGAGGAAATAGAGCAACCGAAAGATAATTTGTAATGAGCTGGGTCGAAATTCTGTAATTTTACTTTTTGACTAATTTTTCGGAAACGAGCGATCGTATAACATTTTGGTTTGCAGTTGTGGGTAGAGCATTTAAATACCTTTCTTTTGATGTGCATTTTGATTGGGTGGGAAATAGATTTGAAAATGCTACTTTTTCGGCAATGGGTTAGCCCACGATTTTCTCGAAAAACTGAAAAAAAATCATTTTTGTGATTTATGCATCAATTGAAAGGTGGGTCGATGCTCTGTATTTTAGTGAAAACCGCATCATGTTTGGAGGCTTGGTTGAGGAAATAGAGCAACCGAAAGATAATTTGTGATGAGCTGGGTCGAAATTCTGTAATTTTACTTTTTGACTAATTTTTCGGAAACGAGCGATCGTATAACATTTTGGTTTGCAGTTGTGGGTAGAGCATTTAAATACCTTTCTTTTGATGTGCATTTTGATTGGGTGGGAAATTGATTTGAAAATGCTACTTTTTCGGCAATGGGTTAGCCCACGATTTTCTCGAAAAACTGAAAAAAAACATTTTTGTGATTTATGCATCAATTGAAAGGTGGGTCGATGCTCTGTATTTTAGTGAAAACCGCATCATGTTTGGAGGCTTGGTTGAGGAAATAGAGCAACCGAAAGATAATTTTTGATGAGCTGGGTCGAAATTCTGTAATTTTACTTTTTGACTAATTTTTCGGAAACGAGAGATCGTATAACATTTTGGTTTGCAGTTGTGGGTAGAGCATTTAAATACCTTTCTTTTGATGTGCATTTTGATTGGGTGGGAAATAGTTTTGAAAATACTACTTTTTTCGGCAAGGGTTAGCCCACGATTTTCTCGAAAAACTGAAAAAAAATCATTTTTGTGATTTATGCATCAATTGAAAGGTGGGTCGATGCTCTGTATTTTAGTGAAAACCGCATCATGTTTGGAGGCTTGGTTGAGGAAATAGAGCAACCGAAAGATAATTTGTGATGAGCTGGGTCGAAATTCTGTAATTTTACTTTTTGACTAATTTTTCGGAAACGAGCGATCGTATAACATTTTGGTTTGCAGTTGTGGGTAGAGCATTTAAATACCTTTCTTTTGATGTGCATTTTGATTGGGTGGGAAATAGTTTTGAAAATACTACTTTTTCGGCAATGGGTTAGCCCACGATTTTCTCGAAAAACTGAAAAAAAAAATTATTTTTGAGATTTATGCATCAATTGAAAGGTGGGTCGATGCTCTGTATTTTAGTGAAAACCGCATCATGTTTGGAGGCTTGGTTGAGGAAATAGAGCAACCGAAAGATAATTTGTGATGAGCTGGGTCGAAATTCTGTAATTTTACTTTTTGACTAATTTTTCGGAAACGAGCGATCGTATAACATTTTGGTTTGCAGTTGTGGGTAGAGCATTTAAATACCTTTCTTTTTATGTGCATTTTGATTGGGTGGGAAATAGTTTTGAAAATACTACTTTTTTCGGCAAGGGTTAGCCCACGATTTTCTCGAAAAACTGAAAAAAAATCATTTTTGAGATTTATACATCAATTGAAAGGTGGGTCGATGCTCTGTATTTTAGTGAAAACCGCATCATGTTTGGAGGCTTGGTTGAGGAAATAGAGCAACCGAAAGATAATTTGTGATGAGCTGGGTCGAAATTCTGTAATTTTACTTTTTGACTAATTTTTCGGAAACGAGCGATCGTATAACATTTTGGTTTGCAGTTGGGGGTAGAGCATTTAAATACCTTTCTTTTGATGTGCATTTTGATTGGGTGGGAAATAGTTTTGAAAATATTACTTTTTTCGGCAAGGGTTAGCCCACGATTTTCTCGAAAAACTGAAAAAAAATCATTTTTGTGATTTATGCATCAATTGAAAGGTGGGTCGATGCTCTGTATTTTAGTGAAAACCGCATCATGTTTGGAGGCTTGGTTGAGGAAATAGAGCAACCGAAAGATAATTTGTGATGAGCTGGGTCGAAATTCTGTAATTTTACTTTTTGACTAATTTTTCGGAAACGAGCGATCGTATAACATTTTGGTTTGCAGTTGTGGGTAGAGCATTTAAATACCTTTCTTTTGATGTGCATTTTGATTGGGTGGGAAATAGTTTTGAAAATACTACTTTTTTCGGCAAGGGTTAGCCCACGATTTTCTCGAAAAACTGAAAAAAAATCATTTTTGTGATTTATGCATCAATTGAAAGGTGGGTCGATGCTCTGTATTTTAGTGAAAACCGCTTCATGTTTGGAGGCTTGGTTGAGGAAATAGAGCAACCGAAAGATAATTTGTGATGAGCTGGGTCGAAATTCTGTAATTTTACTTTTTGACTAATTTTTCGGAAACGAGCGATCGTATAACATTTTGGTTTGCAGTTGTGGGTAGAGCATTTAAATACCTTTCTTTTGATGTGTATTTTGATTGGGTGGGAAATAGATTTGAAAATACTACTTTTTTCGGCAAGGGTTAGCCCACGATTTTCTCGAAAAACTGAAAAAAAATCATTTTTGTGATTTATGCATCAATTGAAAGGTGGGTCGATGCTCTGTATTTTAGTGAAAACCGCATCATGTTTGGAGGCTTGGTTGAGGAAATAGAGCAACCGAAAGATAATTTGTGATGAGCTGGGTCGAAATTCTGTAATTTTACTTTTTGACTAATTTTTCGGAAAAGAGAGATCGTATAACATTTTGGTTTGCAGTTGTGGGTAGAGCATTTAAATACCTTTCTTTTGATGTGCATTTTGATTGGGTGGGAAATAGATTTGAAAATGCTACTTTTTCGGCAATGGGTTAGCCCACGATTTTCTCGAAAAACTGAAAAAAAATCATTTTTGTGATTTATGCATCAATTGAAAGGTGGGTCGATGCTCTGTATTTTAGTGAAAACCGCATCATGTTTGGAGGCTTGATTGAGGAAATAGAGCAACCGAAAGATAATTTGTGATGAGCTGGGTCGAAATTCTGTAATTTTACTTTTTGACTAATTTTTCGGAAACGAGCGATCGTATAACATTTTGGTTTGCAGTTGTGGGTAGAGCATTTAAATACCTTTCTTTTGATGTGCATTTTGATTGGGTGGGAAATAGTTTTGAAAATATTACTTTTTTCGGCAAGGGTTAGCCCACGATTTTCTCGAAAAACTGAAAAAAAAATCATTTTTGAGATTTATGCATCAATTGAAAGGTGGGTCGATGCTCTGTATTTTAGTGAAAACCGCATCATGTTTGGAGGCTTGGTTGAGGAAATAGAGCAACCGAAAGATAATTTATGATGAGCTGGGTCGAAATTCTGTAATTTTACTTTTTGACTAATTTTTCGGAAACGAGCGATCGTATAACATTTTGGTTTGCAGTTGTGGGTAGAGCATTTAAATACCTTTCTTTTGATGTGCATTTTGATTGGGTGGGAAATAGTTTTGAAAATACTACTTTTTCGGCAAGGGTTAGCCCACGATTTTCTCGAAAAACTGAAAAAAAATCATTTTTGTGATTTATGCATCAATTGAAAGGTGGGTCGATGCTCTGTATTTTAGTGAAAACCGCATCATGTTTGGAGGCTTGGTTGAGGAAATAGAGCAACCGAAAGATAATTTGTGATGAGCTGGGTCGAAATTCTGTAATTTTACTTTTTGACTAATTTTTCGGAAAAGAGAGATCGTATAACATTTTGGTTTGCAGTTGTGGGTAGAGCATTTAAATACCTTTCTTTTGATGTGCATTTTGATTGGGTGGGAAATAGTTTTGAAAATGCTACTTTTTCGGCAAGGGTTAGCCCACGATTTTCTCGAAAAACTGAAAAAAAATCATTTTTGTGATTTATGCATCAATTGAAAGGTGGGTCGATGCTCTGTATTTTAGTGAAAACCGCATCATGTTTGGAGGCTTGGTTGAGGAAATAGAGCAACCGAAAGATAATTTGTGATGAGCTGGGTCGAAATTCTGTAATTTTACTTTTTGACTAATTTTTCGGAAACGAGCGATCGTATAACATTTTGGTTTGCAGTTGTGGGCAGAGCATTTAAATACCTTTCTTTTGATGTGCATTTTGATTGGGTGGGAAATAGTTTTGAAAATACTACTTTTTTCGGCAAGGGTTAGCCCACGATTTTCTCGAAAAACTGAAAAAAAATCTTTTTGTGATTTATGCATCAATTGAAAGGTGGGTCGATGCTCTGTATTTTAGTGAAAACCGCATCATGTTTGGAGGCTTGGTTGAGGAAATAGAGCAACCGAAAGATAATTTATGATGAGCTGGGTCGAAATTCTGTAATTTTACTTTTTGACTAATTTTTCGGAAACGAGCGATCGTATAACATTTTGGTTTTCAGTTGTGGGTAGAGCATTTAAATACCTTTCTTTTGATGTGCATTTTGATTGGGTGGGAAATAGTTTTGAAAATACTACTTTTTTCGGCAAGGGTTAGCCCACGATTTTCTCGAAAAACTGAAAAAAAATCATTTTTGTGATTTATGCATCAATTGAAAGGTGGGTCGATGCTCTGTATTTTAGTGAAAACCGCATCATGTTTCTAGGCTTGGTTGAGGAAATAGAGCAACCGAAAGATAATTTGTGATGAGCTGGGTCGAAATTCTGTAATTTTACTTTTTGACTAATTTTTCGGAAAAGAGAGATCGTATAACATTTTGGTTTGCAGTTGTGGGCAGAGCATTTAAATACCTTTCTTTTGATGTGCATTTTGATTGGGTGGGAAATAGTTTTGAAAATACTACTTTTTTCGGCAAGGGTTAGCCCACGATTTTCTCGAAAAACTGAAAAAAAATCTTTTTGTGATTTATGCATCAATTGAAAGGTGGGTCGATGCTCTGTATTTTAGTGAAAACCGCATCATGTTTGGAGGCTTGGTTGAGGAAATAGAGCAACCGAAAGATAATTTATGATGAGCTGGGTCGAAATTCTGTAATTTTACTTTTTGACTAATTTTTCGGAAAAGAGAGATCGTATAACATTTTGGTTTGCAGTTGTGGGTAGAGCATTTAAATACCTTTCTTTTGATGTGCATTTTGATTGGGTGGGAAATAGTTTTGAAAATACTACTTTTTTCGGCAAGGGTTAGCCCACGATTTTCTCGAAAAACTGAAAAAAAATCATTTTTGTGATTTATGCATCAATTGAAAGGTGGGTCGATGCTCTGTATTTTAGTGAAAACCGCATCATGTTTGGAGGCTTGGTTGAGGAAATAGAGCAACCGAAAGATAATTTGTGATGAGCTGAGTCGAAATTCTGTAATTTTACTTTTTGACTAATTTTTCGGAAACGAGCGATCGTATAACATTTTGGTTTGCAGTTGTGGGTAGAGCATTTAAATACCTTTCTTTTGATGTGCATTTTGATTGGGTGGGAAATAGTTTTGAAAATACTACTTTTTTCGGCAAGGGTTAGCCCACGATTTTCTCGAAAAACTGAAAAAAAAAATAATATTTGTGATTTATGCATCAATTGAAAGGTGGGTCGATGCTCTGTATTTTAGTGAAAACCGCATCATGTTTGGAGGCTTGGTTGAGGAAATAGAGCAACCGAAAGATAATTTGTGATGAGCTGAGTCGAAATTCTGTAATTTTACTTTTTGACTAATTTTTCGGAAACGAGCGATCGTATAACATTTTGGTTTGCAGTTGTGGGTAGAGCATTTAAATACCTTTCTTTTGATGTGCATTTTGATTGGGTGGGAAATAGTTTTGAAAATACTACTTTTTTCGGCAAGGGTTAGCCCACGATTTTCTCGAAAAACTGAAAAAAAATCATTTTTGTGATTTATGCATCAATTGAAAGGTGGGTCGATGCTCTGTATTTTAGTGAAAACCGCATCATGTTTGGAGGCTTGGTTGAGGAAATAGAGCAACCGAAAGATAATTTGTGATGAGCTGGGTCGAAATTCTGTAATTTTACTTTTTGACTAATTTTTCGGAAAAGAGAGATCGTATAACATTTTGGTTTGCAGTTGTGGGTAGAGCATTTAAATACCTTTCTTTTGATGTGCATTTTGATTGGGTGGGAAATAGTTTTGAAAATACTACTTTTTTCGACAAGGGTTAGCCCACGATTTTCTCGAAAAACTGAAAAAAAATCATTTTTGTGATTTATGCATCAATTGAAAGGTGGGTCGATGCTCTGTATTTTAGTGAAAACCGCATCATGTTTGGAGGCTTGGTTGAGGAAATAGAGCAACCGAAAGATAATTTGTGATGAGCTGGGTCGAAATTCTGTAATTTTACTTTTTGACTAATTTTTCGTAAACGAGCGATCGTATAACATTTTGGTTTGCAGTTGTGGGTAGAGCATTTAAATACCTTTCTTTTGATGTGCATTTTGATTGGGTGGGAAATAGTTTTGAAAATACTACTTTTTTCGGCAAGGGTTGGTTAGCCCACGATTTTCTCGAAAAACTGAAAAAAAATCATTTTTGTGATTTATGCATCAATTGAAAGGTGGGTCGATGCTCTGTATTTTAGTGAAAACCGCATCATGTTTGGAGGCTTGGTTGAGGAAATAGAGCAACCGAAAGATAATTTGTGATGAGCTGGGTCGAAATTCTGTAATTTTACTTTTTGACTAATTTTTCGGAAACGAGCGATCGTATAACATTTTGGTTTGCAGTTGTGGGTAGAGCATTTAAATACCTTTCTTTTGATGTGCATTTTGATTGGGTGGGAAATAGTTTTGAAAATACTACTTTTTTCGGCAAGGGTTAGCCCACGATTTTCTCGAAAAACTGAAAAAAAATCATTTTTGTGATTTATGCATCAATTGAAAGGTGGGTCGATGCTCTGTATTTTAGTGAAAACCGCATCATGTTTGGAGGCTTGGTTGAGAAAATAGAGCAACCGAAAGATAATTTGTGATGAGCTGGGTCGAAATTCTGTAATTTTACTTTTTGAATAATTTTTCGGAAACGAGCGATCGTATAACATTTTGGTTTGCAGTTGTGGGTAGAGCATTTAAATACCTTTCTTTTGATGTGCATTTTGATTGGGTGGGAAATAGATTTGAAAATGCTACTTTTTCGGCAATGGGTTAGCCCACGATTTTTCGAAAAACTGAAAAAAAATCATTTTTGTGATTTATGCATCAATTGAAAGGTGGGTAGATGCTCTGTATTTTAGTGACAACCGCATCATGTTTGGAGGCTTGGTTGAGGAAATAGAGCAACCGAAAGATAATTTGTGATGAGCTGAGTCGAAATTCTGTAATTTTACTTTTTGACTAATTTTTCGGAAACGAGCGATCGTATAACATTTTGGTTTGCAGTTGTGGGTAGAGCATTTAAATACCTTTCTTTTCATGTGCATTTTGATTGGGTGGGAAATAGTTTTGAAAATGGTACTTTTTCGGCAATGGGTTAGCCCACGATTTTCTCGAAAAACTGAAAAAAAATCATTTTTGTGATTTATGCATCAATTGAAAGGTGGGTAGATGCTCTGTATTTTAGTGACAACCGCATCATGTTTGGAGGCTTGGTTGAGGAAATAGAGCAACCGAAAGATAATTTGTGATGAGCTGAGTCGAAATTCTGTAATTTTACTTTTTGACTAATTTTTCGGAAACGAGCGATCGTATAACATTTTGGTTTGCAGTTGTGGGTAGAGCATTTAAATACCTTTCTTTTGATGTGCATTTTGATTGGGTGGGAAATAGTTTTGAAAATACTACTTTTTTCGGCAAGGGTTGGTTAGCCCACGATTTTCTCGAAAAACTGAAAAAAAATCTTTTTTGAGATTTATGCATCAATTGAAAGGTGGGTCGATGCTCTGTATTTTAGTGAAAACCGCATCATGTTTGGAGGCTTGGTTGAGGAAATAGAGCAACCGAAAGATAATTTGTGATGAGCTGGGTCGAAATTCTGTAATTTTACTTTTTGACTAATTTTTCGGAAACGAGCGATCGTATAACATTTTGGTTTGCAGTTGTGGGTAGAGCATTTAAATACCTTTCTTTTGATGTGTATTTTGATTGGGTGGGAAATAGTTTTGAAAATACTACTTTTTTCGGCAAGGGTTAGCCCTCGATTTTCTCGAAAAACTGAAAAAAATCATTTTTGTGATTTATGCACGTTTTTCTCGAAAAACTGAAAAAAATCATTTTTGTGATTTATGCATCAATTGAAAGGTGGGTCGATGCTCTGTATTTTAGTGACAACCGCATCATGTTTGGAGGCTTGGTTGAGGAAATAGAGCAACCGAAAGATAATTTGTGATGAGCTGGGTCGAAATTCTGTAATTTTACTTTTTGACTAATTTTTCGGAAAAGAGAGATCGTATAACATTTTGGTTTGCAGTTGTGGGTAGAGCATTTAAATACCTTTCTTTTGATGTGCATTTTGATTGGGTGGGAAATAGTTTTGAAAATACTACTTTTTTCGGCAAGGGTTAGCCCACGATTTTCTCGAAAAACTGAAAAAAAAAATCATTTTTGTTATTTATGCATCAATTGAAAGGTGGGTCGATGCTCTGTATTTTAGTGAAAACCGCATCATGTTTGGAGGCTTGGTTGAGGAAATAGAGCAACCGAAAGATAATTTGTGATGAGCTGGGTCGAAATTCTGTAATTTTACTTTTTGACTAATTTTTCGGAAACGAGCGATCGTATAACATTTTGGTTTGCAGTTGTGGGTAGAGCATTTAAATACCTTTCTTTTGATGTGCATTTTGATTGGGTGGGAAATAGATTTGAAAATTCTACTTTTACGGCAATGGGTTAGCCCACGATTTTCTCGAAAAACTGAAAAAAAATCATTTTTGAGATTTATGCATCAATTGAAAGGTGGGTCGATGCTCTGTATTTTAGTGAAAACCGCATCATGTTTGGAGGCTTGGTTGAGGAAATAGAGCAACCGAAAGATAATTTGTGATGAGCTGGGTCGAAATTCTGTAATTTTACTTTTTGACTAATTTTTCGGAAACGAGCGATCGTATAACATTTTGGTTTGCAGTTGTGGGTAGAGCATTTAAATACCTTTCTTTTGATGTGCATTTTGATTGGGTGGGAAATAGTTTTGAAAATACTACTTTTTTCGGCAAGGGTTAGCCAACGATTTTCTCGAAAAACTGAAAAAAAATCATTTTTTGAGATTTATGCATCAATTGAAAGGTGGGTCGATGCTCGGTATTTTAGTGAAAACCGCATCATGTTTGGAGGCTTGGTTGAGGAAATAGAGCAACCGAAAGATAATTTATGATGAGCTGGGTCGAAATTCTGTAATTTTACTTTTTGACTAATTTTTCGGAAACGAGCGATCGTATAACATTTTGGTTTGCAGTTGTGGGTAGAGCATTTAAATACCTTTCTTTTGATGTGCATTTTGAGTGGGTGGGAAATAGTTTTGAAAATGCTACTTTTTCGGCAATGGGTTAGCCCACGATTTTCTCGAAAAACTAAAAAAAAATCATTTTTGTGATTTATGCATCAATTGAAAGGTGGGTCGATGCTCTGTATTTTAGTGACAACCGCATCATGTTTGGAGGCTTGGTTGAGGAAATAGAGAAACCGAAAGATAATTTGTGATGAGCTGGGTCGAAATTCTGTAATTTTACTTTTTGACTAATTTTTCGGAAACGAGCGATCGTATAACATTTTGGTTTGCAGTTGTGGGTAGAGCATTTAAATACCTTTCTTTTGATGTGCATTTTGATTGGGTGGGAAATAGTTTTGAAAATACTACTTTTTTCGGCAAGGGTTAGCCCACGATTTTCTCGAAAAACTGAAAAAAAATCTTTTTGTGATTTATGCATCAATTGAAAGGTGGGTCGATGCTCTGTATTTTAGTGAAAACCGCATCATGTTTGGAGGCTTGGTTGAGGAAATAGAGCAACCGAAAGATAATTTGTGATGAGCTGGGTCGAAATTCTGTAATTTTACTTTTTGACTAATTTTTCGGAAACGAGCGATTGTATAACATTTTGGTTTGCAGTTGTGGGTAGAGCATTTAAATACCTTTCTTTTGATGTGCATTTTGATTGGGTGGGAAATAGATTTGAAAATGCTACTTTTTCGGCAATGGGTTAGCATACGATTTTCTCGAAAAACTGAGATTTATGCATCAATTGAAAGGTGGGTCGATGCTCTGTATTTTAGTGAAAACCGCATCATGTTTTGAGGCTTGGTTGAGGAAATAGAGCAACCGAAAGATAATTTGTGATGAGCTGGGTCGAAATTCTGTAATTTTACTTTTTGACTAATTTTTCGGAAAAGAGAGATCGTATAACATTTTGGTTTGCAGTTGTGGGTAGAGCATTTAAATACCTTTCTTTTGATGTGCATTTTGATTGGGTGGGAAATAGTTTTGAAAATACTACTTTTTTCGGCAAGGGTTAGCCCACGATTTTCTCGAAAAACTGAAAAAAAATCATTTTTGTGATTTATGCATCAATTGAAAGGTGGGTCGATGCTCTGTATTTTAGTGAAAACCGCATTATGTTTGGAGGCTTGGTTGAGGAAATAGAGCAACCGAAAGGTAATTTGTGATGAGCTGGGTCGAAATTCTGTAATTTTACTTTTTGACTAATTTTTCGGAAACGAGCGATCGTATAACATTTTGGTTTGCAGTTGTGGGTAGAGCATTTAAATACCTTTCTTTTGATGTGCATTTTGATTGGGTGGGAAATAGTTTTGAAAATACTACTTTTTTCGGCAAGGGTTAGCCCACGATTTTCTCGAAAAACTGAAAAAAAATCATTTTTGTGATTTATGCATCAATTGAAAGGTGGGTCGATGCTCTGTATTTTAGTGAAAACCGCATCATGTTTGGAGGCTTGGTTGAGGAAATAGAGCAACCGAAAGATAATTTGTGATGAGCTGGGTCGAAATTCTGTAATTTTACTTTTTGACTAATTTTTCGGAAAAGAGAGATCGTATAACATTTTGGTTTGCAGTTGTGGGTAGAGCATTTAAATACCTTTCTTTTGATGTGCATTTTGATTGGGTGGGAAATAGTTTTGAAAATACTACTTTTTTCGGCAAGGGTTAGCCCACGATTTTCTCGAAAAACTGAAAACAAATCATTTTTGTGATTTATTCATCAATTGAAAGGTGGGTCGATGCTCTGTATTTTAGTGAAACCGCATCATGTTTGGAGGCATGGTTGAGGAAATAGAGCAACCGAAAGTTAATTTGTGATGAGCTGGGTCGAAATTCTGTAATTTTACTTTTTGACTAATTTTTCGGAAACGAGCGATCGTATAACATTTTGGTTTGCAGTTGTGGGTAGAGCATTTAAATACCTTTCTTTTGATGTGCATTTTGATTGGGTGGGAAATAGTTTTGAAAATACTACTTTTTTCGGCAAGGGTTAGCCCACGATTTTCTCGAAAAACTGAAAAAAAATCATTTTTGTGATTTATGCATCAATAAGGTGGGTCGATGCTCTGTATTTTAGTGAAAACCGCATCATGTTTTGGAGGCTTGGTTGAGGAAATAGAGCAACCGAAAGATAATTTGTGATGAGCTGGGTCGAAATTCTGTAATTTTACTTTTTGACTAATTTTTCGGAAACGAGCGATCGTATAACATTTTGGTTTGCAGTTGTGGGTAGAGCATTTAAATACCTTTCTTTTGATGTGCATTTTGATTGGGTTGGGAAATAGTTTTGAAAATACTACTTTTTTCGGCAAGGGTTAGCCCACGATTTTCTCGAAAAACTGAAAAAAAATCATTTTTTGAGATTTATGCATCAATTGAAAGGTGGGTCGATGCTCTGTATTTTAGTGAAAACCGCATCATGTTTGGAGGCTTGGTTGAGGAAATAGAGCAACCGAAAGATAATTTATGATGAGCTGGGTCGAAATTCTGTAATTTTACTTTTTGACTAATTTTTCGGAAACGAGCGATCGTATAACATTTTGGTTTGCAGTTGTGGGTAGAGCATTTAAATACCTTTCTTTTGATGTGCATTTTGATTGGGTGGGAAATAGTTTTGAAATACTACTTTTTCGGCAAGGGTTAGCCCACGATTTTCTCGAAAAACTGAAAAAAAAATCATTTTTGTGATTTATGCATCAATTGAAAGGTGGGTCGATGCTCTGTATTTTAGTGAAAACCGCATCATGTTTGGAGGCTTGGTTGAGGAAATAGAGCAACCGAAAGATAATTTGTGATGAGCTGGGTCGAAATTCTGTAATTTTACTTTTTGACTAATTTTTCGGAAAAGAGAGATCGTATAACATTTTGGTTTGCAGTTGTGGGTAGAGCATTTAAATACCTTTCTTTTGATGTGCATTTTGAGTGGGTGGGAAATAGTTTTGAAAATGCTAATTTTTCGGCAATGGGTTAGCCCACGATTTTCTCGAAAAACTAAAAAAAAATCATTTTTGTGATTTATGCATCAATTGAAAGGTGGGTCGATGCTCTGTATTTTAGTGAAAACCGCATCATGTTTGGAGGCTTGGTTGAGGAAATAGAGCAACCGAAAGATAATTTGTGATGAGCTGGGTCGAAATTCTGTAATTTTACTTTTTGACTAATTTTTCGGAAACGAGCGATCGTATAACATTTTGGTTTGCAGTTGTGGGTAGAGCATTTAAATACCTTTCTTTTGATGTGCATTTTGATTGGGTGGGAAATAGTTTTGAAAATACTACTTTTTTCGGCAAGGGTTAGCCCACGATTTTCTCGAAAAACTGAAAAAAAATCTTTTTGTGATTTATGCATCAATTGAAAGGTGGGTCGATGCTCTGTATTTAAGTGAAAACCGCATCATGTTTGGAGGCTTGGTTGAGGAAATAGAGCAACCGAAAGATAATTTGTGATGAGCTGGGTCGAAATTCTGTAATTTTACTTTTTGACTAATTTTTCGGAAACGAGCGATTGTATAACATTTTGGTTTGCAGTTGTGGGTAGAGCATTTAAATACCTTTCTTTTGATGTGCATTTTGATTGGGTGGGAAATAGATTTGAAAATGCTTCTTTTTTGGCAATGGGTTAGCCCACGATTTTCTCGAAAAACTGAAAAAAAAATCGTTTTTGAGATTTATGCATCAATTGAAAGGTGGGTCGATGCTCTGTATTTTAGTGAAAACCGCATCATGTTTGGAGGCTTGGTTGAGGAAATAGAGCAACCGAAAGATAATTTGTTATGAGCTGGGTCGAAATTCTGTAATTTTACTTTTTGACTAATTTTTCGGAAAAGAGAGATCGTATAACATTTTGGTTTGCAGTTGTGGGTAGAGCATTTAAATACCTTTCTTTTGATGTGCATTTTGATTGGGTGGGAAATAGTTTTGAAAATACTACTTTTTTCGGCAAGGGTTAGCCCACGATTTTCTCGAAAAACTGAAAAAAAATCATTCATGTGATTTATGCATCAATTGAAAGGTGGGTCGATGCTCTGTATTTTAGTGAAAACCGCATCATGTTTGGAGGCTTGGTTGAGGAAATAGAGCAACCGAAAGGTAATTTGTGATGAGCTGGGTCGAAATTCTGTAATTTTACTTTTTGACTAATTTTTCGGAAACGAGCGATCGTATAACATTTTGGTTTGCAGTTGTGGGTAGAGCATTTAAATACCTTTCTTTTGATGTGCATTTTGATTGGGTGGGAAATAGCTTTGAAAATACTACTTTTTTTCGGCAAGGGTTAGCCCACGATTTTCTCGAAAAACTGAAAAAAAAATCATTTTTGTGATTTATGCATCAATTGAAAGGTGGGTCGATGCTCTGTATTTTAGTGAAAACCGCATCATGTTTGGAGGCTTGGTTGAGGAAATAGAGCAACCGAAAGATAATTTGTGATGAGCTGGGTCGAAATTCTGTAATTTTACTTTTTGACTAATTTTTCGGAAAAGAGAGATCGTATAACATTTTGGTTTGCAGTTGTGGGTAGAGCATTTAAATACCTTTCTTTTGATGTGCATTTTGATTGGGTGGGAAATAGTTTTGAAAATACTACTTTTTTCGGCAAGGGTTAGCCCACGATTTTCTCGAAAAACTGAAAAAAAATCATTTTTGTGATTTATGCATCAATTGAAAGGTGGATCGATGCTCTGTATTTAAGTGAAAACCGCATCATGTTTGGAGGCTTGGTTGAGGAAATAGAGCAACCGAAAGATAATTTGTGATGAGCTGGGTCGAAATTCTGTAATTTTACTTTTTGACTAATTTTTCGGAAAAGAGAGATCGTATAACATTTTGGTTTGCAGTTGTGGGTAGAGCATTTAAATACCTTTCTTTTGATGTGCATTTTGATTGGGTGGGAAATAGTTTTGAAAATACTACTTTTTTTCGGCAAGGGTTAGCCCACGATTTTCTCGAAAAACTGAAAAAAAATCTTTTTGTGATTTATGCATCAATTGAAAGGTGGGTCGATGCTCTGTATTTTAGTGAAAAACCGCATCATGTTTGGAGGCTTGGTTGAGGAAATAGAGCAACCGAAAGATAATTTGTGATGAGCTGGGTCGAAATTCTGTAATTTTACTTTTTGACTAATTTTTTCGGAAAAGAGAGATCGTATAACATTTTGGTTTGCAGTTGTGGGTAGAGCATTTAAATACCTTTCTTTTGATGTGCATTTTGATTGGGTGGGAAATAGTTTTGAAAATACTACTTTTTTCGGCAAGGGTAAGCCCACGATTTTTCTCGAAAAACTGAAAAAAAATCATTTTTGTGATTTATGCATCAATTGAAAGGTGGGGTCGATGCTCTGTATTTTAGTGAAAAACCGCATCATGTTTGGAGGCTTGGTTGAGGAAATAGAGCAACCGAGAGATAATTTGTGATGAGCTGGGTCGAAATTCTGTAATTTTACTTTTTGACTAATTTTTCGGAAACGAGCGATCGTATAACATTTTGGTTTGCAGTTGTGGGTAGAGCATTTAAATACCTTTCTTTTGATGTGCATTTTGATTGGGTGGGAAATAGTTTTGAAAATACTACTTTTTTCGTCAAGGGTACTGAAAAAAATCATTTTTGTGATTTATGCATAAATTGAAAGGTGGGTCGATGCTCTGTATTTTAGTGAAAACCGCATCATGTTTGGAGGCTTGGTTGAGGAAATAGAGCAACCGAAAGATAATTTGTGATGAGCTGGGTCGAAATTCTGTAATTTTACTTTTTGACTAATTTTTCGGAAACGAGCGATCGTATAAACATTTTGGTTTGCAGTTGTGGGTAGAGCATTTAAATACCTTTCTTTTGATGTGCATTTTGATTGGGTGGGAAATAGTTTTGAAAATACTACTTTTTTCGGCAAGGGTTAGCCCACGATTTTCTCGAAAAACTGAAAAAAAAAATCATTTTTGTGATTTATGCATCAATTGAAAGGTGGGTCGATGCTCTGTATTTTAGTGAAAACCGCATCATGTTTGGAGGCTTGGTTGAGGAAATAGAGCAAACCGAAAGATAATTTGTGATGAGCTGGGTCGAAATTCTGTAATTTTACTTTTTGACTTATTTTTCGGAAACGAGCGATCGTATAACATTTTGGTTTGCAGTTGTGGGTAGAGCATTTTAAATACCTTTCTTTTGATGTGCATTTTGATTGGGTGGGAAATAGATTTGAAAATGCTACTTTTTCGGCAATGGGTTAGCCCATGATTTTCTCGAAAAACTGAAAAAAAATCATTTTTGTGATTTATGCATCAATTGAAAGGTGGGTCGATGCTCTGTATTTAAGTGAAAACCGCATCATGTTTGGAGGCTTGGTTGAGGAAATAGAGCAACCGAAAGATAATTTGTGATGAGCTGGGTCGAAATTCTGTAATTTTACTTTTTGACTAATTTTTCGGAAACGAGCGATCGTATAACATTTTGGTTTGCAGTTGTGGGTAGAGCATTTAAATACCTTTCTTTTGATGTGCATTTTGATTGGGTGGGAAATAGTTTTGAAAATACTACTTTTTTTCGGCAAGGGTTAGCCCACGATTTTCTCGAAAAACTGAAAAAAAATCATTTTTGAGATTTATGCATCAATTGAAAGGTGGGTCGATGCTCTGTATTTTAGTGAAAACCGCATCATGTTTGGAGGCTTGGTTGAGGAAATAGAGCAACCGAAAGATAATTTGTGATGAGCTGGGTCGAAATTCTGTAATTTTACTTTTTGACTAATTTTTCGGAAAACGAGCGATCGTATAACATTTTGGTTTGCAGTTGTGGGTAGAGCATTTAAATACCTTTCTTTTGATGTGCATTTTGATTGGGTGGGAAATAGTTTTGAAAATACTACTTTTTTCGGCAAGGGTTAGCCCACGATTTTCTCGAAAAAACTGAAAAAAAAATCAGTTTTGTGATTTATGCATCAATTGAAAGCTGGGTCGATGCTCTGTATTTTAGTGAAAACCGCATCATGTTTGGAGGCTAGGTTGAGGAAATAGAGCAACCGAAAGATAATTTGTGATGAGCTGGGTCGAAATTCTGTAATTTTACTTTTTGACTAATTTTTCGGAAACGAGCGATCGTATAACATTTTGGTTTGCAGTTGTGGGTAGAGCATTTAAATACCTTTCTTTTGATGTGCATTTTGATTGGGTGGGAAATAGATTTGAAAATGCTACTTTTTCGGCAATGGGTTAGCCCACGATTTTCTCGAAAAACTGAAAAAAAATCATTTTTGTGATTTATGCATCAATTGAAAGGTGGGTCGATGCTCTGTATTTTAGTAAAAACCGCATCATGTTTGGAGGCTTGGTTGAGGAAATAGAGCAACCGAAAGATAATTTGTGATGAGCTGGGTCGAAATTCTGTAATTTTACTTTTTGACTAATTTTTCGGAAACGAGCGATCGTATAACATTTTGGTTTGCAGTTGTGGGTAGAGCATTTAAATACCTTTCTTTTGATGTGCATTTTGATTGGGTGGGAAATAGTTTTGAAAATACTACTTTTTTTCGGCAAGGGTTAGCCCACGATTTTCTCGAAAAACTGAAAAAAAAAATCATTTTTGTGATTTATGCATCAATTGAAATGTGGGTCGATGCTCTGTATTTTAGTGACAACCGCATCATGTTTGGAGGCTTGGTTGAGGAAATAGAGCAACCGAAAGATAATTTGTGATGAGCTGGGTCGAAATTCTGTAATTTTGCTTTTTGACTAATTTTTCGGAAACGAGCGATCGTATAACATTTTGGTTTGCAGTTGTGGGGTAGAGCATTTAAATACCTTTCTTTTGATGTGTATTTTGATTGGGTGGGAAATAGTTTTGAAAATACTACTTTTTCGGCAAGGGTTAGCCCACGATTTTCTCGAAAAACTGAAAAAAAATCATTTTTGTGATTTATGCATCAATTGAAAGGTGGGTCGATGCTCTGTAGTGAAAACCGCATCATGTTTGGAGGCTTGGTTGAGGAAATAGAGCAACCGAAAGATAATTTGTGATGAGCTGGGTCGAAATTCTGTAATTTTACTTTTTGACTAATTTTTCGGAAACGAGCGATTGTATAACATTTTGGTTTGCAGTTGTGGGTAGAGCATTTAAATACCTTTCTTTTGATGTGCATTTTGATTGGGTGGGAAATAGTTTTGAAAATACTACTTTTTTCGGCAAGGGTTAGCCCACGATTTTTCTCGAAAAACTGAAAAAAAAATCATTCATGTGATTTATGCATCAATTGAAAGCTGGGTCGATGCTCTGTATTTTAGTGAAAACCGCATCATGTTGGAGGCTTGGTTGAGGAAATAGAGCAACCGAAAGATAATTTGTGATGAGCTGGGTCGAAGTTCTGTAATTTTACTTTTTGACTAATTTTTCGGAAACGAGAGATCGTATAACATTTTGGTTTGCAGTTGTGGGTAGAGCATTTAAATACCTTTCTTTTGATGTGCATTTTGATTGGGTGGGAAATAGTTTTGAAAATACTACTTTTTTCGGCAAGGGTTAGCCCACGATTTTCTCGAAAAACTGAAAAAAAAATCATTTTGTGATTTATGCATCAATTGAGAGGGGGGTCGATGCTCTGTATTTTAGTGAAAACCGCATCATGTTTGGAGGCTTGGTTGAGGAAATAGAGCAACCGAAAGATAATTTGTGATGAGCTGGTCGAAATTCTGTAATTTTACTTTTTGACTAATTTTTCGGAAACGAGCGATTGTATAACATTTTGGTTTGCAGTTGTGGGTAGAGCATTTAAATACCTTTCTTTTGATGTGCATTTTGATTGGGTGGGAAATAGTTTTGAAAATACTACTTTTTTCGGCAAGGGTTAGCCCACGATTTTCTCGAAAAACTGAAAAAAAAATCATTCATGTGATTTATGCATCAATTGAAAGCTGGGTCGATGCTCTGTATTTTAGTGAAAACCGCATCATGTTTGGAGGCTTGGTTGAGGAAATAGAGCAACCGAAAGATAATTTGTGATGAGCTGGGTCGAAATTCTGTAATTTTACTTTTTGACTAATTTTTCGGAAACGAGCGATCGTATAACATTTTGGTTTGCAGTTGTGGGTAGAACATTTAAATACCTTTCTTTTGATGTGTATTTTGATTGTTTGGGAAATGATTTTGAAAATACTACTTTTTTGGGCAAGGGTTAGCCCACGATTTTCTCGAAAAACTGAAAAAAAATCATTTTTGTGATTTATGCATCAACTGAAAGGTGGGTCGATGCTCTGTATTTTAGTGAAAACCGCATCATGTTTGGAGGCTTGGTTGAGGAAATAGAGCAACCGAAAGATAATTTGTGATGAGCTGGGTCGAAATTCTGTAATTTTACTTTTTGACTAATTTTTCGGAAAAGAGAGATCGTATAACATTTTGGTTTGCAGTTGTGGGTAGAGCATTTAAATACCTTTCTTTTGATGTGCATTTTGATTGGGTGGGAAATAGTTTTGAAAATACTACTTTTTTCGGCAAAGGTTAGCCCACGATTTTCTCGAAAAACTGAAAAAAAAATCATTTTTGTGATTTATGCATCAATTGAAAGGTGGGTCGATGCTCTGTATTTTAGTGAAAACCGCATCATGTTTGGAGGCTTGGTTGAGGAAATAGAGCAACCGAAAGATAATTTGTGATGAGCTGGGTCGAAATTCTGTAATTTTACTTTTTGACTAATTTTTCGAAAACGAGCGATCGTATAACATTTTGGTTTGCAGTTGTGGGTAGAGCATTTAAATACCTTTCTTTTGATGTGCATTTTGATTGGGTGGGAAATAGTTTTGAAAATACTATTTTTCGTTAATGGGTTAGCCCACGATTTTCTCGAAAAACTGAAAAAAAATCATTTTTGTGATTTATGCATCAATTGAAAGGTGATTCGATGCTCTGTATTTTAGTGACAACCGCATCATGTTTGGAGGCTTGGTTGAGGAAATAGAGCAACCGAAAGATAATTTGTGATGAGCTGGGTCAAAATTCTGTAATTTTACTTTTTGAATAATTTTTCGGAAACGAGCGATCGTATAACATTTTGGTTTGCAGTTGTGGGTAGAGCATTTAAATACCTTTCTTTTGATGTGCATTTTGATTGGGTGGGAAATAGTTTTGAAAATACTACTTTTTTCGGCAAGGGTTAGCCCACGATTTTCTCGAAAAACTGAAAAAAAATCATTTTTGTGATTTATGCATCAATTGAAAGGTGGGTCGATGCTCTGTATTTTAGTGAAAACCGCATCATGTTTGGAGGCTTGGTTGAGGAAATAGAGCAACCGAAAGATAATTTATGATGAGCTGGGTCGAAATTCTGTAATTTTACTTTTTGACTAATTTTTCGGAAACGAGAGATCGTATAACATTTTGGTTTGCAGTTGTGGGTAGAGCATTTAAATACCTTTCTTTTGATGTGCATTTTGATTGGGTGGGAAATAGTTTTGAAAATACTACTTTTTCGGCAAGGGTTAGCCCACGATTTTCTCGAAAAACTGAAAAAAAATCATTTTTGAGATTTATGCATCAATTAAAAGGTGGGTCGATGCTCTGTATTTTAGTGAAAACCGCATCATGTTTGGAGGCTTGCTTGAGGAAATAGAGCAACCGAAAGATAATTTGTGATGAGCTGGGTCGAAATTCTGTAATTTTACTTTTTGACTAATTTTTCGGAAACGAGCGATTGTATAACATTTTGGTTTGCAGTTGTGGGTAGAGCATTTAAATACCTTTCTTTTGATGTGCATTTTGATTGGGTGGGAAATAGTTTTGAAAATACTACTCTTTTCGGCAAGGGTTAGCCCACGATTTTCTCGAAAAACTGAAAAAAAAATCATTTTTGTGATTTATGCATCAATTGAAAGGTGGGTCGATGCTCTGTATTTTCGTGAAAACCGCATCATGTTTGGAGGCTTGGTTGAGGAAATAGAGCAACCGAAAGATAATTTGTGATGAGCTGGGTCGAAATTCTGTAATTTTACTTTTTGACTAATTTTTCGGAAACGAGCGATTGTATAACATTTTGGTTTGCAGTTGTGGGTAGAGCATTTAAATACCTTTCTTTTGATGTGCATTTTGATTGGGTGGGAAATAGTTTTGAAAAATACTACTTTTTTCGGCAAGGGTTAGCCCACGATTTTCTCGAAAAACTGAAAAAAAATCATTTTTGTGATTTATGCATCAATTGAAAGGTGGGTCGATGCTCTGTATTTAGTGAAAACCGCATCATGTTTGGAGGCTTGGTTGAGGAAATAGAGCAACCGAAAGATAATTTGTGATGAGCTGGGTCG
Source organism: Eupeodes corollae (assembly GCF_945859685.1). Taxonomy (NCBI): domain Eukaryota; kingdom Metazoa; phylum Arthropoda; class Insecta; order Diptera; family Syrphidae; genus Eupeodes; species Eupeodes corollae. The sequence goes on along the minus strand of NC_079147.1, from coordinate 170,568,804 downwards.
AAGTTCTGTAATTTTACTTTTTGACTAATTTTTCGGAAACGAGAGATCGTATAACATTTTGGTTTGCAGTTGTGGGTAGAGCATTTAAATACCTTTCTTTTGATGTGCATTTTGATTGGGTGGGAAATAGTTTTGAAAATACTACTTTTTTCGGCAAGGGTTAGCCCACGATTTTCTCGAAAAACTGAAAAAAAATCATTTTTGTGATTTATGCATCAATTGAGAGGGGGGTCGATGCTCTGTATTTTAGTGAAAACCGCATCATGTTTGGAGGCTTGGTTGAGGAAATAGAGCAACCGAAAGATAATTTGTGATGAGCTGGGTCGAAATTCTGTAATTTTACTTTTTGACTAATTTTTCGGAAAAGAGAGATCGTATAACATTTTGGTTTGCAGTTGTGGGTAGAGCATTTAAATACCTTTCTTTTGATGTGTATTTTGATTGGTTGGGAAATAGTTTTGAAAATACTACTTTTTTCGGCAAAGGTTAGCCCACGATTTTCTCGAAAAAACTGAAAAAAAATCATTTTTGTGATTTATGCATCAATTGAAAGGTGGGTCGATGCTCTGTATTTTAGTGAAAACCGCATCATGTTTGGAGGCTTGGTTGAGGAAATAGAGCAACCGAAAGATAATTTGTGATGAGCTGGGTCGAAATTCTGTAATTTTACTTTTTGACTAATTTTTCGAAAACGAGCGATCGTATAACATTTTGGTTTGCAGTTGTGGGTAGAGCATTTAAATACCTTTCTTTTGATGTGCATTTTGATTGGGTGGGAAATAGTTTTGAAAATACTACTTTTCGGTAATGGGTTAGCCACGATTTTCTCGAAAAACTGAAAAAAAATCATTTTTGTGATTTATGCATCAATTGAAAGGTGATTCGATGCTCTGTATTTTAGTGACAACCGCATCATGTTTGGAGGCTTGGTTGAGGAAATAGAGCAACCGAAAGATAATTTGTGATGAGCTGGGTCAAAATTCTGTAATTTTACTTTTTGAATAATTTTTCGGAAACGAGCGATCGTATAACATTTTGGTTTGCAGTTGTGGGTAGAGCATTTAAATACCTTTCTTTTGATGTGCATTTTGATTGGGTGGGAAATAGTTTTGAAAATACTACTTTTTTCGGCAAGGGTTAGCCCACGATTTTCTCGAAAAACTGAAAAAAAAATCATTTTTGTGATTTATGCATCAATTGAAAGGTGGGTCGATGCTCTGTATTTTAGTGAAAACCGCATCATGTTTGGAGGCTTGGTTGAGGAAATAGAGCAACCGAAAGATAATTTATGATGAGCTGGGTCGAAATTCTGTAATTTTACTTTTTGACTAATTTTTCGGAAACGAGAGATCGTATAACATTTTGGTTTGCAGTTGTGGGTAGAGCATTTAAATACCTTTCTTTTGATGTGCATTTTGATTGGGTGGGAAATAGTTTTGAAAATACTACTTTTTCGGCAAGGGTTAGCCCACGATTTTCTCGAAAAACTGAAAAAAAATCATTTTTGAGATTTATGCATCAATTAAAAGGTGGGTCGATGCTCTGTATTTTAGTGAAAACCGCATCATGTTTGGAGGCTTGCTTGAGGAAATAGAGCAACCGAAAGATATTTGTGATGAGCTGGGTCGAAATTCTGTAATTTTACTTTTTGACTAATTTTTCGGAAACGAGCGATTGTATAACATTTTGGTTTGCAGTTGTGGGTAGAGCATTTAAATACCTTTCTTTTGATGTGCATTTTGATTGGGTGGGAAATAGTTTTGAAAATACTACTCTTTTCGGCAAGGGTTAGCCCACGATTTTCTCGAAAAACTGAAAAAAAAATCATTCATGTGATTTATGCATCAATTGAAAGCTGGGTCGATGCTCTGTATTTTAGTGAAAACCGCATCATGTTTGGAGGCTTGGTTGAGGAAATAGAGCAACCGAAAGATAATTTGTGATGAGCTGGGTCGAAATTCTGTAATTTTACTTTTTGACTAATTTTTCGGAAACGAGCGATCGTATAACATTTTGGTTTGCAGTTGTGGGTAGAACATTTAAATACCTTTCTTTTGATGTGTATTTTGATTGGTTGGGAAATGATTTTGAAAATACTACTTTTTTGGGCAAGGGTTAGCCCACGATTTTCTCGAAAAACTGAAAAAAAATCATTTTTGTGATTTATGCATCAACTGAAAGGTGGGTCGATGCTCTGTATTTTAGTGAAAACCGCATCATGTTTGGAGGCTTGGTTGAGGAAATAGAGCAACCGAAAGATAATTTGTGATGAGCTGGGTCGAAATTCTGTAATTTAATTTTACTTTTTGACTAATTTTTCGGAAAAGAGAGATCGTATAACATTTTGGTTTGCAGTTGTGGGTAGAGCATTTAAATACCTTTCTTTTGATGTGCATTTTGATTGGGTGGGAAATAGTTTTGAAAATACTACTTTTTTCGGCAAAGGTTAGCCCACGATTTTCTCGAAAAACTGAAAAAAAATCATTTTTGTGATTTATGCATCAATTGAAAGGTGGGTCGATGCTCTGTATTTTAGTGAAAACCGCATCATGTTTGGAGGCTTGGTTGAGGAAATAGAGCAACCGAAAGATAATTTGTGATGAGCTGGGTCGAAATTCTGTAATTTTACTTTTTGACTAATTTTTCGAAAACGAGCGATCGTATAACATTTTGGTTTGCAGTTGTGGGTAGAGCATTTAAATACCTTTCTTTTGATGTGCATTTTGATTGGGTGGGAAATAGTTTTGAAAATACTACTTTTTCGGTAATGGGTTAGCCCACGATTTTCTCGAAAAACTGAAAAAAAATCATTTTTGTGATTTATGCATCAATTGAAAGGTGATTCGATGCTCTGTATTTTAGTGACAACCGCATCATGTTTGGAGGCTTGGTTGAGGAAATAGAGCAACCGAAAGATAATTTGTGATGAGCTGGGTCAAAATTCTGTAATTTTACTTTTTGAATAATTTTTCGGAAACGAGCGATCGTATAACATTTTGGTTTGCAGTTGTGGGTAGAGCATTTAAATACCTTTCTTTTGATGTGCATTTTGATTGGGTGGGAAATAGTTTTGAAAATACTACTTTTTTCGGCAAGGGTTAGCCCACGATTTTCTCGAAAAACTGAAAAAAAATCATTTTTGTGATTTATGCATCAATTGAAAGGTGGGTCGATGCTCTGTATTTTAGTGAAAACCGCATCATGTTTGGAGGCTTGGTTGAGGAAATAGAGCAACCGAAAGATAATTTATGATGAGCTGGGTCGAAATTCTGTAATTTTACTTTTTGACTAATTTTTCGGAAACGAGAGATCGTATAACATTTTGGTTTGCAGTTGTGGGTAGAGCATTTAAATACCTTTCTTTTGATGTGCATTTTGATTGGGTGGGAAATAGTTTTGAAAATACTACTCTTTTCGGCAAGGGTTAGCCCACGATTTTCTCGAAAAACTGAAAAAAAATCATTTTTGTGATTTATGCATCAATTGAAAGGTGGGTCGATGCTCTGTATTTTCGTGAAAACCGCATCATGTTTGGAGGCTTGGTTGAGGAAATAGAGCAACCGAAAGATAATTTGTGATGAGCTGGGTCGAAATTCTGTAATTTTACTTTTTGACTAATTTTTCGGAAACGAGCGATTGTATAACATTTTGGTTTGCAGTTGTGGGTAGAGCATTTAAATACCTTTCTTTTGATGTGCATTTTGATTGGGTGGGAAATAGTTTTGAAAATACTACTTTTTTCGGCAAGGGTTAGCCCACGATTTTCTCGAAAAACTGAAAAAAAAATCATTCATGTGATTTATGCATCAATTGAAAGCTGGGTCGATGCTCTGTATTTTAGTGAAAACCGCATCATGTTTGGAGGCTTGGTTGAGGAAATAGAGCAACCGAAAGATAATTTGTGATGAGCTGGGTCGAAATTCTGTAATTTTACTTTTTGACTAATTTTTCGAAAACGAGCGATCGTATAACATTTTGGTTTGCAGTTGTGGGTAGAGCATTTAAATACCTTTCTTTTGATGTGCATTTTGATTGGGTGGGAAATAGTTTTGAAAATACTACTTTTTCGGTAATGGGTTAGCCCACGATTTTCTCGAAAAACTGAAAAAAAATCATTTTTGTGATTTATGCATCAATTGAAAGGTGATTCGATGCTCTGTATTTTAGTGACAACCGCATCATGTTTGGAGGCTTGGTTGAGGAAATAGAGCAACCGAAAGATAATTTGTGATGAGCTGGGTCAAAATTCTGTAATTTTACTTTTTGAATAATTTTTCGGAAACGAGCGATCGTATAACATTTTGGTTTGCAGTTGTGGGTAGAGCATTTAAATACCTTTCTTTTGATGTGCATTTTGATTGGGTGGGAAATAGTTTTGAAAATACTACTTTTTTCGGCAAGGGTTAGCCCACGATTTTCTCGAAAAACTGAAAAAAAATCATTTTTGTGATTTATGCATCAATTGAAAGGTGGGTCGATGCTCTGTATTTTAGTGAAAACCGCATCATGTTTGGAGGCTTGGTTGAGGAAATAGAGCAACCGAAAGATAATTTATGATGAGCTGGGTCGAAATTCTGTAATTTTACTTTTTGACTAATTTTTCGGAAACGAGAGATCGTATAACATTTTGGTTTGCAGTTGTGGGTAGAGCATTTAAATACCTTTCTTTTGATGTGCATTTTGATTGGGTGGGAAATAGTTTTGAAAATACTACTTTTTCGGCAAGGGTTAGCCCACGATTTTCTCGAAAAACTGAAAAAAAATCATTTTTGAGATTTATGCATCAATTAAAAGGTGGGTCGATGCTCTGTATTTTAGTGAAAACCGCATCATGTTTGGAGGCTTGCTTGAGGAAATAGAGCAACCGAAAGATAATTTGTGATGAGCTGGGTCGAAATTCTGTAATTTTACTTTTTGACTAATTTTTCGGAAACGAGCGATTGTATAACATTTTGGTTTGCAGTTGTGGGTAGAGCATTTAAATACCTTTCTTTTGATGTGCATTTTGATTGGGTGGGAAATAGTTTTGAAAATACTACTCTTTTCGGCAAGGGTTAGCCCACGATTTTCTCGAAAAACTGAAAAAAAACCATTTTTGTGATTTATGCATCAATTGAAAGGTGGGTCGATGCTCTGTATTTTCGTGAAAACCGCATCATGTTTGGAGGCTTGGTTGAGGAAATAGAGCAACCGAAAGATAATTTGTGATGAGCTGGGTCGAAATTCTGTAATTTTACTTTTTGACTAATTTTTCGGAAACGAGCGATTGTATAACATTTTGGTTTGCAGTTGTGGGTAGAGCATTTAAATACCTTTCTTTTGATGTGCATTTTGATTGGGTGGGAAATAGTTTTGAAAATACTACTTTTTTCGGCAAGGGTTAGCCCACGATTTTCTCGAAAAACTGAAAAAAAAATCATTCATGTGATTTATGCATCAATTGAAAGCTGGGTCGATGCTCTGTATTTTAGTGAAAACCGCATCATGTTTGGAGGCTTGGTTGAGGAAATAGAGCAACCGAAAGATAATTTGTGATGAGCTGGGTCGAAATTCTGTAATTTTACTTTTTGACTAATTTTTCGGAAACGAGCGATCGTATAACATTTTGGTTTGCAGTTGTGGGTAGAACATTTAAATACCTTTCTTTTGATGTGTATTTTGATTGGTTGGGAAATGATTTTGAAAATACTACTTTTTTCGGCAAGGGTTAGCCCACGATTTTCTCGAAAAACTGAAAAAAAAATCATTTTTGTGATTTATGCATCAACTGAAAGGTGGGTCGATGCTCTGTATTTTAGTGAAAACCGCATCATGTTTGGAGGCTTGGTTGAGGAAATAGAGCAACCGAAAGATAATTTGTGATGAGCTGGGTCGAAATTCTGTAATTTTACTTTTTGACTAATTTTTCGGAAAAGAGAGATCGTATAACATTTTGGTTTGCAGTTGTGGGTAGAGCATTTAAATACCTTTCTTTTGATGTGCATTTTGATTGGGTGGGAAATAGTTTTGAAAATACTACTTTTTTCGGCAAGGGTTAGCCCACGATTTTCTCGAAAAACTGAAAAAAAATCATTTTTGAGATTTATGCATCAATTAAAAGGTGGGTCGATGCTCTGTATTTTAGTGAAAACCGCATCATGTTTGGAGGCTTGCTTGAGGAAATAGAGCAACCGAAAGATAATTTGTGATGAGCTGGGTCGAAATTCTGTAATTTTACTTTTTGACTAATTTTTCGGAAACGAGCGATTGTATAACATTTTGGTTTGCAGTTGTGGGTAGAGCATTTAAATACCTTTCTTTTGATGTGCATTTTGATTGGGTGGGAAATAGTTTTGAAAATACTACTCTTTTCGGCAAGGGTTAGCCCACGATTTTCTCGAAAAACTGAAAAAAAAATCATTTTTGTGATTTATGCATCAATTGAAAGGTGGGTCGATGCTCTGTATTTTCGTGAAAACCGCATCATGTTTGGAGGCTTGGTTGAGGAAATAGAGCAACCGAAAGATAATTTGTGATGAGCTGGGTCGAAATTCTGTAATTTTACTTTTTGACTAATTTTTCGGAAACGAGCGATTGTATAACATTTTGGTTTGCAGTTGTGGGTAGAGCATTTAAATACCTTTCTTTTGATGTGCATTTTGATTGGGTGGGAAATAGTTTTGAAAATACTACTTTTTTCGGCAAGGGTTAGCCCACGATTTTCTCGAAAAACTGAAAAAAAAATCATTCATGTGATTTATGCATCAATTGAAAGCTGGGTCGATGCTCTGTATTTTAGTGAAAACCGCATCATGTTTGGAGGCTTGGTTGAGGAAATAGAGCAACCGAAAGATAATTTGTGATGAGCTGGGTCGAAATTCTGTAATTTTACTTTTTGACTAATTTTTCGGAAACGAGCGATCGTATAACATTTTGGTTTGCAGTTGTGGGTAGAACATTTAAATACCTTTCTTTTGATGTGTATTTTGATTGGTTGGGAAATGATTTTGAAAATACTACTTTTTTCGGCAAGGGTTAGCCCACGATTTTCTCGAAAAACTGAAAAAAAATCATTTTTGTGATTTATGCATCAACTGAAAGGTGGGTCGATGCTCTGTATTTTAGTGAAAACCGCATCATGTTTGGAGGCTTGGTTGAGGAAATAGAGCAACCGAAAGATAATTTGTGATGAGCTGGGTCGAAATTCTGTAATTTTACTTTTTGACTAATTTTTCGGAAAAGAGAGATCGTATAACATTTTGGTTTGCAGTTGTGGGTAGAGCATTTAAATACCTTTCTTTTGATGTGCATTTTGATTGGGTGGGAAATAGTTTTGAAAATACTACTTTTTTCGGCAAAGGTTAGCCCACGATTTTCTCGAAAAACTGAAAAAAAAATCATTTTTGTGATTTATGCATCAATTGAAAGGTGGGTCGATGCTCTGTATTTTAGTGAAAACCGCATCATGTTTGGAGGCTTGGTTGAGGAAATAGAGCAACCGAAAGATAATTTGTGATGAGCTGGGTCGAAATTCTGTAATTTTACTTTTTGACTAATTTTTCGAAAACGAGCGATCGTATAACATTTTGGTTTGCAGTTGTGGGTAGAGCATTTAAATACCTTTCTTTTGATGTGCATTTTGATTGGGTGGGAAATAGTTTTGAAAATACTACTTTTTCGGTAATGGGTTAGCCCACGATTTTCTCGAAAAACTGAAAAAAAATCATTTTTGTGATTTATGCATCAATTGAAAGGTGATTCGATGCTCTGTATTTTAGTGACAACCGCATCATGTTTGGAGGCTTGGTTGAGGAAATAGAGCAACCGAAAGATAATTTGTGATGAGCTGGGTCAAAATTCTGTAATTTTACTTTTTGAATAATTTTTCGGAAACGAGCGATCGTATAACATTTTGGTTTGCAGTTGTGGGTAGAACATTTAAATACCTTTCTTTTGATGTGCATTTTGATTGGGTGGGAAATAGTTTTGAAAATACTACTTTTTTCGGCAAGGGTTAGCCCACGATTTTCTCGAAAAACTGAAAAAAAATCATTTTTGTGATTTATGCATCAATTGAAAGGTGGGTCGATGCTCTGTATTTTAGTGAAAACCGCATCATGTTTGGAGGCTTGGTTGAGGAAATAGAGCAACCGAAAGATAATTTATGATGAGCTGGGTCGAAATTCTGTAATTTTACTTTTTGACTAATTTTTCGGAAACGAGAGATCGTATAACATTTTGGTTTGCAGTTGTGGGTAGAGCATTTAAATACCTTTCTTTTGATGTGCATTTTGATTGGGTGGGAAATAGTTTTGAAAATACTACTTTTTCGGCAAGGGTTAGCCCACGATTTTCTCGAAAAACTGAAAAAAAATCATTTTTGAGATTTATGCATCAATTAAAAGGTGGGTCGATGCTCTGTATTTTAGTGAAAACCGCATCATGTTTGGAGGCTTGGTTGAGGAAATAGAGCAACCGAAAGATAATTTGTGATGAGCTGGGTCGAAATTCTGTAATTTTACTTTTTGACTAATTTTTCGGAAACGAGCGATTGTATAACATTTTGGTTTGCAGTTGTGGGTAGAGCATTTAAATACCTTTCTTTTGATGTGCATTTTGATTGGGTGGGAAATACTTTTGAAAATACTACTCTTTTCGGCAAGGGTTAGCCCACGATTTTCTCGAAAAACTGAAAAAAAATCATTTTTGTGATTTATGCATCAATTGAAAGGTGGGTCGATGCTCTGTATTTTCGTGAAAACCGCATCATGTTTGGAGGCTTGGTTGAGGAAATAGAGCAACCGAAAGATAATTTGTGATGAGCTGGGTCGAAATTCTGTAATTTTACTTTTTGACTAATTTTTCGGAAACGAGCGATTGTATAACATTTTGGTTTGCAGTTGTGGGTAGAGCATTTAAATACCTTTCTTTTGATGTGCATTTTGATTATGTGGGAAATAGTTTTGAAAATACTACTTTTTTCGGCAAGGGTTAGCCCAGGATTTTCTCGAAAAACTGAAAAAAATCATTTTTGTGATTTATGCATCAATTGAAAGGTGGGTCGATGCTCTGTATTTTAGTGAAAACCGCATCATGTTTGGAGGCTTGGTTGAGGAAATAGAGCAACCGAAAGATAATTTGTGATGAGCTGGGTCAAAATTCTGTAATTTTACTTTTTGACTAATTTGTCGGAAACGAGAGATCGTATAACATTTTGGTTTGCAGTTGTGGGTAGAGCATTTAAATACCTTTCTTTTGATGTGCATTTTGATTGGGTGGGAAATAGTTTTGAAAATACTACTTTTTCGGCAAGGGTTAGCCCACGATTTTCTCGAAAAACTGAAAAAAAAAATCATTTTTGAGATTTATGCATCAATTAAAAGGTGGGTCGATGCTCTGTATTTTAGTGAAAACCGCATCATGTTTGGAGGCTTGGTTGAGGAAATAGAGCAACCGAAAGATAATTTGTGATGAGCTGGGTCGAAATTCTGTAATTTTACTTTTTGACTAATTTTTCGGAAACGAGCGATCGTATAACATTTTGGTTTGCAGTTGTGGGTAGAGCATTTAAACACCTTTCTTTTGATGTGCATTTTGATTGGGTGGGAAATAGTTTTGAAAATACTACTTTTTTCGGCAAGGGTTAGCCCACGATTTTCTCGAAAAACTGGAAAAAAATCATTTTTGTGATTTATGCATCAATTGAAAGCTGGGTCGATGCTCTGTATTTTAGTGAAAACCGCATCATGTTTGGAGGCTTGGTTAAGGAAATAGAGCAACCGAAAGATAATTTGTGATGAGCTGGGTCGAAATTCTGTAATTTTACTTTTTGACTAATTTTTCGGAAACGAGCGATCGTATAACATTTTGGTTTGCAGTTGTGGGTAGAGCATTTAAACACCTTTCTTTTGATGTGCATTTTGATTGGGTGGGAAATAGTTTTGAAAATACTACTTTTTTCGGCAAGGGTTAGCCCACGATTTTCTCGAAAAACTGAAAAAAAATCATTTTTGTGATTTATGCATCAATTGAAAGGTGGGTCGATGCTCTGTATTTTAGTGAAAACCGCATCATGTTTGGAGGCTTGGTTAAGGAAATAGAGCTACCGAAAGATAATTTGTGATGAGCTGGGTCGAAATTCTGTAATTTTACTTTTTGACTAATTTTTCGGAAAAGAGAGATCGTATAACATTTTGGTTTGCAGTTGTGGGTAGAGCATTTAAATACCTTTCTTTTGATGTGCATTTTGATTGGGTGGGAAATAGATTTGAAAATGCTACTTTTTCGGAAATGGGTTAGCCCACGATTTTCTCGAAAAACTGAAAAAAAATCATTTTTGTGATTTATGCATCAATTGAAAGGTGGGTCGATGCTCTGTATTTTAGTGAAAACCGCATCATGTTTGGAGGCTTGGTTGAGGAAATAGAGCAACCGAAAGATAATTTGTGATGAGCTGGGTCGAAATTCTGTAATTTTACTTTTTGACTAATTTTTCGGAAACGAGCGATCGTATAACATTTTGGTTTGCAGTTGTGGGTAGAGCATTTAAATACCTTTCTTTTGATGTGCATTTTGATTGGGTGGGAAATAGTTTTGAAAATACTACTTTTTCGGCAATGGGTTAGCCCACGATTTTCTCGAAAAACTGAAAAAAAATCATTTTTGTGATTTATGCATCAATTGAAAGGTGGGTCGATGCTCTGTATTTTAGTGAAAACCGCATCATGTTTGGAGGCTTGGTTGAGGAAATAGAGCAACCGAAAGATAATTTGTGATGAGCTGGGTCGAAATTCTGTAATTTTACTTTTTGACTAATTTTTCGGAAACGAGCGATCGTATAACATTTTGGTTTGCAGTTGTTGCTAGAGCATTTAAATACCTTTCTTTTGATGTGCATTTTGATTGGGTGGGAAATAGTTTTGAAAATACTACTTTTTTCGGCAAGGGTTAGCCCACGATTTTCTCGAAAAACTGAAAAAAAATCATTTTTGTGATTTATGCATCAATTGAAAGGTGGGTCGATGCTCTGTATTTTAGTGAAAACCGCATCATGTTTGGAGGCTTGGTTGAGGAAATAGAGCAACCGAAAGATAATTTGTGATGAGCTGGGTCGAAATTCTGTAATTTTACTTTTTGACTAATTTTTCGGAAAAGAGAGATCGTATAACATTTTGGTTTGCAGTTGTTGCTAGAGCATTTAAATACCTTTCTTTTGATGTGCATTTTCATTGGGTGGGAAATAGTTTTGAAAATACTACTTTTTTCGGCAAGGGTTAGCCCACGATTTTCTCGAAAAACTGAAAAAAAATCATTTTTGTGATTTATGCATCAATTGAAAGGTGGGTCGATGCTCTGTATTTTAGTGAAAACCGCATCATGTTTGGAGGCTTGGTTGAGGAAATAGAGCAACCGAAAGATAATTTGTGATGAGCTGGGTCGAAATTCTGTAATTTTACTTTTTGACTAATTTTTCGGAAACGAGCGATCGTATAAAATCATTTTTGTGATTTATGCATCAATTGAAAGGTGGGTCGAAATTCTGTAATTTTACTTTTTGACTAATTTTTCGGAAACGAGCGATCGTATAACATTTTGGTTTGCAGTTGTGGGTAGAGCATTTAAATACCTTTCTTTTGATGTGCATTTTGATTGGGTGGGAAATAGTTTTGAAAATACTACTTTTTCGGCAATGGGTTAGCCCACGATTTTCTCGAAAAACTGAAAAAAAATCATTTTTGTGATTTATGCATCAATTGAAAGGTGGGTCGATGCTCTGTATTTTAGTGAAAACCGCATCATGTTTGGAGGCTTGGTTTAGGAAATAGAGCAACCGAAAGATAATTTGTGATGAGCTGGGTCGAAATTCTGTAATTTTACTTTTTGACTAATTTTTCGGAAAAGAGAGATCGTATAACATTTTGGTTTGCAGTTGTGGGTATAGCATTTAAATACCTTTCTTTTGATGTGCATTTTGATTGGGTGGGAAATTGTTTTGAAAATACTACTTTTTCGGCAATGGGTTAGCCCACGATTTTCTCGAAAAACTGAAAAAAAATCATTTTTGTGATTTATGCATCAATTGAAAGGTGGGTCGATGCTCTGTATTTTAGTGAAAACCGCATCATGTTTGGAGGCTTGGTTGAGGAAATAGAGCAACCGAAAGATAATTTGTGATGAGCTGGGTCGAAATTCTGTAATTTTACTTTTTGACTAATTTTTCGGAAACGAGCGATCGTATAAGATTTTGGTTTGCAGTTGTGGGTAGAGCATTTAAATACCTTTCTTTTGATGTGCATTTTGGTTGGGTGGGAAATAGTTTTGAAAATACTACTTTTTCGGCAATGGGTTAGCCCACGATTTTCTCGAAAAACTGAAAAAAAATCATTTTTGTGATTTATGCATCAATTGAAAGGTGGGTCGATGCTCTGTATTTTAGTGAAAACCGCATCATGTTTGGAGGCTTGGTTGAGGAAATAGAGCAACCGAAAGATAATTTGTGATGAGCTGGGTCGAAATTCTGTAATTTTACTTTTTGACTAATTTTTCGGAAAAGAGAGATCGTATAACATTTTGGTTTGCAGTTGTGGGTAGAGCATTTAAATACCTTTCTTTTGATGTGCATTTTGATTGGGTGGGAAATAGTTTTGAAAATACTACTTTTTTCGGCAAGGGTTAGCCCACGATTTTCTCGAAAAACTGAAAAAAAAATCATTTTTGTGATTTATGCATCAATTGAAAGGTGGGTCGATGCTCTGTATTTTAGTGAAAACCGCATCATGTTTGGAGGCTTGGTTGAGGAAATAGAGCAACCGAAAGATAATTTGTGATGAGCTGGGTCGAAATTCTGTAATTTTACTTTTTGACTAATTTTTCGGAAAAGAGAGATCGTATAACATTTTGGTTTGCAGTTGTGGGTAGAGCATTTAAATACCTTTCTTTTGATGTGCATTTTGATTGGGTGGGAAATAGTTTTGAAAATACTACTTTTTCGGCAATGGGTTAGCCCACGATTTTCTCGAAAAACTAAAAAAAAAATCATTTTTGTGATTTATGCATCATTTGAAAGGTGGGTCGATGCTCTGTATTTTAGTGAAAACCGCATCATGTTTGGAGGCTTGGTTGAGGAAATAGAGCAACCGAAAGATAATTTGTGATGAGCTGGGTCGAAATTCTGTAATTTTACTTTTTGACTAATTTTTCGGAAACGAGCGATCGTATAACATTTTGGTTTGCAGTTGTGGGTAGAGCATTTAAATACCTTTCTTTTGATGTGCATTTTGATTGGGTGGGAAATAGTTTTGAAAATACTACTTTTTCGGCAATGGGTTAGCCCACGATTTTCTCGAAAAACTGAAAAAAAATCATTTTTGTGATTTATGCATCAATTGAAAGGTGGGTCGATGCTCTGTATTTTAGTGAAAACCGCATCATGTTTGGCGGCTTGGTTGAGGAAATAGAGCAACCGAAAGACAATTTGTAATAAGCTGGGTCGAAATTCTGTAATTTTACTTTTTGACTAATTTTTCGGAAAAGAGAGATCGTATAACATTTTGGTTTGTAGTTGTGGGTAGAGCATTTAAATACCTTTCTTTTGATGTGTATTTTGATTGGTTGGGAAATAATTTTGAAAATACTACTTTTTTCGGCAAGGGTTAGCCCACGATTTTCTCGAAAAAGTGAAAAAAAATCATTTTTGTGATTTATGCATCAATTGAAAGGTGGGTCGATGCTCTGTATTTTAGTGAAAACCGCATCATGTTTGGAGGCTTGGTTGAGGAAATAGAGCAACCGAAAGATAATTTGTGATGAGCTGGGTCGAAATTCTGTAATTTTACTTTTTGACTAATTTTTCGGAAAAGAGCGATCGTATAACATTTTGGTTTGCAGTTGTGGGTAGAGCATTTAAATACCTTTCTTTTGATGTGCATTTTGATTGGGTGGGAAATAGTTTTGAAAATACTACTTTTTTCGGCAAGGGTTAGCCCACGATTTTCTCGAAAAACTGAAAAAAAATCATTTTTGTGATTTATGCATCAATTGAAAGGTGGGTCGAAGCTCTGTATTTTAGTGAAAACCGCATCATGCTTGGAGGCTTGGTTGAGGAAATAGAGCAACCGAAAGATAATTTGTGATGAGCTGGGTCGAAATTCTGTAATTTTACTTTTTGACTAATTTTTCGGAAACGAGCGATCGTATAACATTTTGGTTTGCAGTTGTGGGTAGAGCATTTAAATACCTTTCTTTTGATGTGAATTTTGATTGGGTGGGAAATAGTTTTGAAAATACTACTTTTTTCGGCAAGGGTTAGCCCACGATTTTCTCGAAAAACTGAAAAAAAATCATTTTTGAGATTTATGCATCAATTGAAAGGTGGGTCGATGCTCTGTATTTTAGTGAAAACCGCATCATGTTTGGAGGCTTGGTTGAGGAAATAGAGCAACCGAAAGATAATTTGTGATGAGCTGGGTCGAAATTCTGTAATTTTACTTTTTGACTCATTTTTCGGAAACGAGCGATCGTATAACATTTTGGTTTGCAGTTGTGGGTAGAGCATTTAAATACCTTTCTTTTGATGTGCATTTTGATTGGTCGGGAAATAGATTTGAAAATGCTACTTTTTCGGCAATGGGTTAGCCCACGATTTTCTCGAAAAACTGAAAAAAAATCATTTTTGTGATTTATGCATCAATTGAAAGGTGGGTCGATGCTCTGTATTTTAGTGAAAACCGCATCATGTTTGGAGGCTTGGTTGAGGAAATAGAGCAACCGAAAGATAATTTGTGATGAGCTGGGTCGAAATTCTGTAATTTTACTTTTTGACTAATTTTTCGGAAACGAGCGATCGTATAACATTTTGGTTTGCAGTTGTGGGTAGAGCATTTAAATACCTTTCTTTTGATGTGCATTTTGATTGGGTGGGAAAAAGTTTTGAAAATACTACTTTTTTCGGCAAGGGTTAGCCCACGATTTTCTCGAAAAACTGAAAAAAAATCATTTTTGAGATTTATGCATCAATTGAAAGGTGGGTCGAAGCTCTGTATTTTAGTGAAAACCGCATCATGTTTGGAGGCTTGGTTGAGGAAATAGAGCAACCGAAAGATAATTTGTGATGAGCTGGGTCGAAATTCTGTAATTTTACTTTTTGACTAATTTTTCGGAAACGAGCTATCGTATAACATTTTGGTTTGCAGTTGTGGGTAGAGCATTTAAATACCTTTCTTTTGATGTGCATTTTGATTGGGTGGGAAATAATTTTGAAAATACTACTTTTTTCGGCAAGGGTTAGCCCACGATTTTCTCGAAAAACTGAAAAAATATCATTTTTGAGATTTATGCATCAATTGAAAGGTGGGTCGAAGCTCTGTATTTTAGTGAAAACCGCATCATGTTTGAAGGCTTGGTTGAGGAAATAGAGCAACCGAAAGATAATTTGTGATGAGCTGGGTCGAAATTCTGTAATTTTACTTTTTGACTAATTTTTCGGAAACGAGCGATCGTATAACATTTTGGTTTGCAGTTGTGGGTAGAGCATTTAAATACCTTTCTTTTGATGTGCATTTTGATTGGGTGGGAAATAGTTTTGAAAATACTACTTTTTTCGGCAAGGGTTAGCCCACGATTTTCTCGAAAAACTGAAAAAAAATCATTTTTGAGATTTATGCATCAATTGAAAGGTGGGTCGAAGCTCTGTATTTTAGTGAAAACCGCATCATGTTTGGAGGCTTGGTTGAGGAAATAGAGCAACCGAAAGATAATTTGTGATGAGCTGGGTCGAAATTCTGTAATTTTACTTTTTGACTAATTTTTCGGAAACGAGCGATCGTATAACATTTTGGTTTGCAGTTGTGGGTAGAGCATTTAAATACCTTTCTTTTGATGTGCATTTTGATTGGGTGGGAAATAATTTTGAAAATACTACTTTTTTCGGCAAGGGTTAGCCCACGATTTTCTCGAAAAACTGAAAAAAAATCATTTTTGAGATTTATGCATCAATTGAAAGGTGGGTCGATGCTCTGTATTTTAGTGAAAACCGCATCATGTTTGGAGGCTTGGTTGAGGAAATAGAGCAACCGAAAGATAATTTGTGATGAGCTGGGTCGAAATTCTGTAATTTTACTTTTTGACTAATTTTTCGGAAACGAGCGATCGTATAACATTTTGGTTTGCAGTTGTGGGTAGAGCATTTCAATACCTTTCTTTTGATGTGCATTTTGATTGGGTGGGAAATAGATTTGAAAATGCTACTTTTTCGGCAATGGGCTAGCCCACGATTTTCTCGAAAAACTGAAAAAAAATCATTTTTGAGATTTATGCATCAATTGAAAGGTGGGTCGATGCTCTGTATTTTAGTGAAAACCGCATCATGTTTGGAGGCTTGGTTGAGGAAATAGAGCAACCGAAAGATAATTTGTGATGAGCTGGGTCGAAATTCTGTAATTTTACTTTTTGACTAATTTTTCGGAAACGAGCAATCGTATAACATTTTGGTTTGCAGTTGTGGGTAGAGCATTTAAATACCTTTCTTTTGATGTGCATTTTGATTGGGTGGGAAATAGATTTGAAAATGCTACTTTTTCGGCAATGGGTTAGCCCACGATTTTCTCGAAAAACTGAAAAAAAAATCATTTTTGTGATTTATGCATCAATTGAAAGGTGGGTCGATGCTCTGTATTTTAGTGAAAACCGCATCATGTTTGGAGGCTTGGTTGAGAAAATAGAGCAACCGAAAGATAATTTGTGATGAGCTGGGTCGAAATTCTGTAATTTTACTTTTTGACTAATTTTTCGGAAACGAGCGATTGTATAACATTTTGGTTTGCAGTTGTGGGTAGAGCATTTAAATACCTTTCTTTTGATGTGTATTTTGATTGGTTGGGAAATAATTTTGAAAATACTACTTTTTTCGGCAAGGGTTAGCCCACGATTTTCTCGAAAAACTGAAAAAAAATCATTTTTGTGATTTATGCATCAATTGAAAGGTGGGTCGATGCTCTGTATTTTAGTGAAAACCGCATCATGTTTGGAGGCTTGGTTAAGGAAATAGAGCAACCGAAAGATAATTTGTGATGAGCTGGGTCGAAATTCTGTAATTTTACTTTTTGACTAATTTTTCGGAAACGAGAGATCGTATAACATTTTGGTTTGCAGTTGTGGGTAGAGCATTTAAATACCTTTCTTTTGATGTGTATTTTGATTGGTTGGGAAATAATTTTGAAAATACTACTTTTTTCGGCAAGGGTTAGCCCACGATTTTCTCGAAAAACTGAAAAAAAATCATTTTTGAGATTTATGCATCAATTGAAAGGTGGGTCGATGCTCTGTATTTTAGTGAAAACCGCATCATGTTTGGAGGCTTGGTTGAGGAAATAGAGCAACCGAAAGATAATTTGTGATGAGCTGGGTCGAAATTCTGTAATTTTACTTTTTGACTAATTTTTCGGAAAAGAGAGATCGTATAACATTTTGGTTTGCAGTTGTGGGTAGAGCATTTAAATACCTTTCTTTTGATGTGCATTTTGATTGGGTGGGAAATAGTTTTGAAAATACTACTTTTTTCGGCAAGGGTTAGCCCACGATTTTCTCGAAAAACTGAAAAAAAAATCATTTTTGTGATTTATGCATCAATTGAAAAGTGGGTCGATGCTCTGTATTTTAGTGAAAACCGCATCATGTTTGGAGGCTTGGTTGAGGAAATAGAGCAACCGAAAGATAATTTGTGATGAGCTGGGTCGAAATTCTGTAATTTTACTTTTTGACTAATTTTTCGGAAAAGAGAGATCGTATAACATTTTGGTTTGCAGTTGTGGGTAGAGCATTTAAATACCTTTCTTTTGATGTGCATTTTGATTGGGTGGGAAATAGTTTTGAAAATACTACTTTTTTCGGCAAGGGTTAGCCCACGATTTTCTCGAAAAACTGAAAAAAAATTCATTTTTGTGATTTATGCATCAATTGAAAGGTGGGTCGATGCTCTGTATTTTAGTGAAAACCGCATCATGTTTGGAGGCTTGGTTGAGGAAATAGAGCAACCGAAAGATAATTTGTGATGAGCTGGGTCGAAATTCTGTAATTTTACTTTTTGACTAATTTTTCGGAAACGAGCTATCGTATAACATTTTGGTTTGCAGTTGTGGGTAGAGCATTTAAATACCTTTCTTTTGATGTGCATTTTGATTGGGTGGGAAATAGTTTTGAAAATACTACTTTTTTCGGCAAGGGTTAGCCCACGATTTTCTCGAAAAACTGAAAAAAAATCATTTTTGTGATTTATGCATCAATTGAAAGGTGGGTCGATGCTCTGTATTTTAGTGAAAACCGCATCATGTTTGGAGGCTTGGTTGAGGAAATAGAGCAACCGTAAGATAATTTGTGATGAGCTGGGTCGAAATTCTGTAATTTTACTTTGTGACTAATTTTTCGGAAAAGAGAGATCGTATAACATTTTGGTTTGCAGTTATGGGTAGAGCATTTAAATACCTTTCTTTTGATGTGCATTTTGATTGGGTGGGAAATAATTTTGAAAATACTACTTTTTTCGGCAAGGTTTAGCCCACGATTTTCTCGAAAAACTGAAAAAAAATCATTTTTGTGATTTATGCATCAAAGGTGGGTCGATGCTCTGTATTTAAGTGAAAACCGCATCATGTTTGGAGGCTTGGTTGAGGAAATAGAGCAACCGAAAGATAATTTGTGATGAGCTGGGTCGAAATTCTGTAATTTTACTTTTTGACTAATTTTTCGGAAACGAGCGATTGTATAACAGTTTGGTTTGCAGTTGTTGGTAGAGCATTTAAATACCTTTCTTTTGATGTGCATTTTGATTGGGTGGGAAATAGTTTTGAAAATACTACTTTTTCGGCAATGGGTTAGCCCACGATTTTTTCGAAAAACTGAAAAAAAATCATTTTTGTGATTTATGCATCAATTGAAAGGTGGGTCGATGCTCTGTATTTTAGTGACAACCGCATCATGTTTGGAGGCTTGGTTGAGGAAATAGAGCAACCGAAAGATAATTTGTGATGAGCTGGGTCGAAATTCTGTAATTTTACTTTTTGACTAATTTTTCGGAAAAGAGAGATCGTATAACATTTTGGTTTGCAGTTGTGGGTAGAGCATTTAAATACCTTTCTTTTGATGTGCATTTTGATTGGGTGGGAAATAGTTTTGAAAATACTACTTTTTCGGCAATGGGTTAGCCCACGATTTTCTCGAAAAACTGAAAAAAAAAATCATTTTTGTGATTTATGTATCAATTAAAAGGTGGGTCGATGCTCTGTATTTTAGTGAAAACCGCATCATGTTTGGAGGCTTGGTTGAGGAAATAGAGCAACCGAAAGATAATTTGTGATGAGCTGGGTCGAAATTCTGTAATTTTACTTTTTGACTAATTTTTCGGAAACGAGCGATCGTATAACATTTTGGTTTGCAGTTGTGGGTAGAGCATTTAAATACCTTTCTTTTGATGTGCATTTTGATTGGGTGGGAAATAGTTTTGAAAATACTACTTTTTTCGGCAAGGGTTAGCCCACGATTTTCTCGAAAAACTGAAAAAAAAATCATTTTTGTGATATATGCATCAATTGAAAGGTGGGTCGATGCTCTGTATTTTAGTGAAAACCGCATCATGTTTGAAGGCTTGGTTGAGGAAATAGAGCAACCGAAAGATAATTTGTGATGAGCTGTGTCGAAATTCTGTAATTTTACTTTTTGACTAATTTTTCGGAAACGAGCGATTGTATAACATTTTGGCTTGCAGTTGTGGGTAGAGCATTTAAATACCTTTCTTTTGATGTGCATTTTGATTGGGTGGGAAATAGTTTTGAAAATACTACTTTTTTCGGCAAGGGTTAGCCCACGATTTTCTCGAAAAACTGAAAAAAAATCATTTTTGTGATTTATGCATCAATTAAAGGTGGGTCGATGCTCTGTATTTTAGTGAAAACCGCATCATGTTTGGAGGCTTGGTTGAGGAAATAGAGCAACCGAAAGATAATTTGTGATGAGCTGGGTCGAAATTCTGTAATTTTACTTTTTGACTAATTTTTCGGAAACGAGCGATCGTATAACATTTTGGTTTGCAGTTGTGGGTAGAGCATTTAAATACCTTTCTTTTGATGTGCATTTTGATTGGGAGGGAAATAGTTTTGAAAATACTACTTTTTTCGGCAAGGGTTAGCCCACGATTTTCTCGAAAAACTGAAAAAAAAATCATTTTTGAGATTTATGCATCAATTGAAAGGTGGGTCGAAGCTCTGTATTTTAGTGAAAACCGCATCATGTTTGGAGGCTTGGTTGAGGAAATAGAGCAACCGAAAGATAATTTGTGATGAGCTGGGTCGAAATTCTGTAATTTTACTTTTTGACTAATTTTTCGGAAACGAGCGATCGTATAACATTTTGGTTTGCAGTTGTGGGTAGAGCATTTAAATACCTTTCTTTTGATGTGCATTTTGATTGGGTGGGAAATAATTTTGAAAATACTACTTTTTTCGGCAAGGGTTAGCCCACGATTTTCTCGAAAAACTGAAAAAAAATCATTTTTGAGATTTATGCATCAATTGAAAGGTGGGTCGATGCTCTGTATTTTAGTGAAAACCGCATCATGTTTGGAGGCTTGGTTGAGGAAATAGAGCAACCGAAAGATAATTTGTGATGAGCTGGGTCGAAATTCTGTAATTTTACTTTTTGACTAATTTTTCGGAAACGAGCGATCGTATAACATTTTGGTTTGCAGTTGTGGGTAGAGCATTTCAATACCTTTCTTTTGATGTGCATTTTGATTGGGTGGGAAATAGATTTGAAAATGCTACTTTTTCGGCAATGGGCTAGCCCACGATTTTCTCGAAAAACTGAAAAAAAATCATTTTTGAGATTTATGCATCAATTGAAAGGTGGGTCGATGCTCTGTATTTTAGTGAAAACCGCATCATGTTTGGAGGCTTGGTTGAGGAAATAGAGCAACCGAAAGATAATTTGTGATGAGCTGGGTCGAAATTCTGTAATTTTACTTTTTGACTAATTTTTCGGAAACGAGCGATCGTATAACATTTTGGTTTGCAGTTGTGGGTAGAGCATTTAAATACCTTTCTTTTGATGTGCATTTTGATTGGGTGGGAAATAGATTTGAAAATGCTACTTTTTCGGCAATGGGTTAGCCCACGATTTTCTCGAAAAACTGAAAAAAAATCATTTTTGTGATTTATGCATCAATTGAAAGGTGGGTCGATGCTCTGTATTTTAGTGAAAACCCCATCATGTTTGGAGGCTTGGTTGAGAAAATAGAGCAACCGAAAGATAATTTGTGATGAGCTGGGTCGAAATTCTGTAATTTTACTTTTTGACTAATTTTTCGGAAACGAGCGATTGTATAACATTTTGGTTTGCAGTTGTGGGTAGAGCATTTAAATACCTTTCTTTTGATGTGTATTTTGATTGGTTGGGAAATAATTTTGAAAATACTACTTTTTTCGGCAAGGGTTAGCCCACGATTTTCTCGAAAAACTGAAAAAAAATCATTTTTGAGATTTATGCATCAATTGAAAGGTGGGTCGATGCTCTGTATTTTAGTGAAAACCGCATCATGTTTGGAGGCTTGGTTGAGGAAATAGAGCAACCGAAAGATAATTTGTGATGAGCTGGGTCGAAATTCTGTAATTTTACTTTTTGACTAATTTTTCGGAAACGAGAGATCGTATAACATTTTGGTTTGCAGTTGTGGGTAGAGCATTTAAATACCTTTCTTTTGATGTGTATTTTGATTGGTTGGGAAATAATTTTGAAAATACTACTTTTTTCGGCAAGGGTTAGCCCACGATTTTCTCGAAAAACTGAAAAAAAATCATTTTTGAGATTTATGCATCAATTGAAAGGTGGGTCGATGCTCTGTATTTTAGTGAAAACCGCATCATGTTTGGAGGCTTGGTTGAGGAAATAGAGCAACCGAAAGATAATTTGTGATGAGCTGGGTCGAAATTCTGTAATTTTACTTTTTGACTAATTTTTCGGAAAAGAGAGATCGTATAACATTTTGGTTTGCAGTTGTGGGTAGAGCATTTAAATACCTTTCTTTTGATGTGCATTTTGATTGGGTGGGAAATAGATTTGAAAATGCTACTTTTTCGGCAATGGGTTAGCCCACGATTTTCTCGAAAAACTGAAAAAAAAATCATTTTTGTGATTTATGCATCAATTGAAAAGTGGGTCGATGCTCTGTATTTTAGTGAAAACCGCATCATGTTTGGAGGCTTGGTTGAGGAATAGAGCAACCGAAAGATAATTTGTGATGAGCTGGGTCGAAATTCTGTAATTTTACTTTTTGACTAATTTTTCGGAAAAGAGAGATCGTATAACATTTTGGTTTGCAGTTGTGGGTAGAGCATTTAAATACCTTTCTTTTGATGTGCATTTTGATTGGGTGGGAAATAGTTTTGAAAATACTACTTTTTTCGGCAAGGGTTAGCCCACGATTTTCTCGAAAAACTGAAAAAAAATTCATTTTTGTGATTTATGCATCAATTGAAAGGTGGGTCGATGCTCTGTATTTTAGTGAAAACCGCATCATGTTTGGAGGCTTGGTTGAGGAAATAGAGCAACCGAAAGATAATTTGTGATGAGCTGGGTCGAAATTCTGTAATTTTACTTTTTGACTAATTTTTCGGAAACGAGCTATCGTATAACATTTTGGTTTGCAGTTGTGGGTAGAGCATTTAAATACCTTTCTTTTGATGTGCATTTTGATTGGGTGGGAAATAGTTTTGAAAATACTACTTTTTTCGGCAAGGGTTAGCCCACGATTTTCTCGAAAAACTGAAAAAAAATCATTTTTGTGATTTATGCATCAATTGAAAGGTGGGTCGATGCTCTGTATTTTAGTGAAAACCGCATCATGTTTGGAGGCTTGGTTGAGGAAATAGAGCAACCGAAAGATAATTTGTGATGAGCTGGGTCGAAATTCTGTAATTTTACTTTGTGACTAATTTTTCGGAAAAGAGAGATCGTATAACATTTTGGTTTGCAGTTGTGGGTAGAGCATTTAAATACCTTTCTTTTGATGTGCATTTTGATTGGGTGGGAAATAATTTTGAAAATACTACTTTTTTCGGCAAGGGTTAGCCCACGATTTTCTCGAAAAACTGAAAAAAAATCACTTTTGTGATTTATGCATCAATTGAAAGGTGGGTCGATGCTCTGTATTTAAGTGAAAACCGCATCATGTTTGGAGGCTTGGTTGAGGAAATAGAGCAACCGAAAGATAATTTGTGATGAGCTGGGTCGAAATTCTGTAATTTTACTTTTTGACTAATTTTTCGGAAAAGAGAGATCGTATAACATTTTGGTTTGCAGTTGTTGGTAGAGCATTTAAATACCTTTCTTTTGATGTGCATTTTGATTGGGTGGGAAATAGTTTTGAAAATACTACTTTTTCGGCAATGGGTTAGCCCACGATTTTTTCGAAAAACTGAAAAAAAATCATTTTTGTGATTTATGCATCAATTGAAAGGTGGGTCGATGCTCTGTATTTTAGTGACAACCGCATCATGTTTGGAGGCTTGGTTGAGGAAATAGAGCAACCGAAAGATAATTTGTGATGAGCTGGGTCGAAATTCTGTAATTTTACTTTTTGACTAATTTTTCGGAAAAGAGAGATCGTATAACATTTTGGTTTGCAGTTGTGGGTAGAGCATTTAAATACCTTTCTTTTGATGTGCATTTTGATTGGGTGGGAAATAGTTTTGAAAATACTACTTTTTCGGCAATGGGTTAGCCCACGATTTTCTCGAAAAACTGAAAAAAAAATCATTTTTGTGATTTATGTATCAATTAAAAGGTGGGTCGATGCTCTGTATTTTAGTGAAAACCGCATCATGTTTGGAGGCTTGGTTGAGGAAATAGAGCAACCGAAAGATAATTTGTGATGAGCTGGGTCGAAATTCTGTAATTTTACTTTTTGACTAATTTTTCGGAAACGAGCGATCGTATAACATTTTGGTTTGCAGTTGTGGGTAGAGCATTTAAATACCTTTCTTTTGATGTGCATTTTGATTGGGTGGGAAATAGTTTTGAAAATACTACTTTTTTCGGCAAGGGTTAGCCCACGATTTCTCGAAAAACTGAAAAAAAAATCATTTTTGTGATATATGCATCAATTGAAAGGTGGGTCGATGCTCTGTATTTTAGTGAAAACCGCATCATGTTTGAAGGCTTGGTTGAGGAAATAGAGCAACCGAAAGATAATTTGTGATGAGCTGTGTCGAAATTCTGTAATTTTACTTTTTGACTAATTTTTCGGAAACGAGCGATTGTATAACATTTTGGCTTGCAGTTGTGGGTAGAGCATTTAAATACCTTTCTTTTGATGTGCATTTTGATTGGGTGGGAAATAGTTTTGAAAATACTACTTTTTTCGGCAAGGGTTAGCCCACGATTTTCTCGAAAAACTGAAAAAAAATCATTTTTGTGATTTATGCATCAATTGAAAGGTGGGTCGATGCTCTGTATTTTAGTGAAAACCGCATCATGTTTGGAGGCTTGGTTGAGGAAATAGAGCAACCGAAAGATAATTTGTGATGAGCTGGGTCGAAATTCTGTAATTTTACTTTTTGACTAATTTTTCGGAAAAGAGAGATCGTATAACATTTTGGTTTGCAGTTGTAGGTAGAGCATTTAAATACCTTTCTTTTGATGTGCATTTTGATTGGGTGGGAAATAGTTTTGAAAATACTACTTTTTCGGCAATGGGTTAGCCCACGATTTTCTCGAAAAACTGAAAAAAAATCATTTTTGTGATTTATGCATCAATTGAAAGGTAGGTCGATGCTCTGTATTTTAGTGACAACCGCATCATGTTTGGAGGCTTGGTTGAGGAAATAGAGCAACCGAAAGATAATTTGTGATGAGCTGGGTCGAAATTCTGTAATTTTACTTTTTGACTAATTTTTCGGAAAAGAGAGATCGTATAACATTTTGGTTTGCAGTTGTAGGTAGAGCATTTAAATACCTTTCTTTTGATGTGCATTTTGATTGGGTGGGAAATAGTTTTGAAAATACTACTTTTTTCGGCAAGGGTTAGCCCACGATTTTCTCGAAAAACTGAAAAAAAATCATTTTTGTGATTTATGCATCAACTGAAAGGTGGGTCGATGCTCTGTATTTTAGTGAAAACCGCATCATGTTTGGAGGCTTGGTTAAGGAAATAGAGCAACCGAAAGATAATTTGTGATGAGCTGGGTCGAAATTCTGTAATTTTACTTTTTGACTAATTTTTCGGAAAAGAGGGATCGTATAACATTTTGGTTTGCAGTTGTGGGTAGAGCATTTAAATACCTTTCTTTTGATGTGCATTTTGATTGGGTGGGAAATAGTTTTGAAAATACTACTTTTTTCGTCAAGGGTTAGCCCACGATTTTCTTGAAAAACTGAAAAAAATCATTTGTGTGATTTATGCATCAATTGAAAGGTGGGTCGATGCTCTGTATTTTAGTGAAAACTGCATCATGTTTGGAGGCTTGGTTGAGGAAATAGAGCAACCGAAAGATAATTTGTGATGATAGCTGGGTCGAAATTCTGTAATTTTACTTTTTGACTAATTTTTCGGAAACGAGCGATCGTATAACATTTTGGTTTGCAGTTGTGGGTAGAGCATTTAAATACCTTTCTTTTGATGTGCATTTTGATTGGGTGGGAAATAGTTTTGAAAATACTACTTTTTTCGGCAAGGGTTAGCCCACGATTTTCTCGAAAAACTGAAAAAAAAAATCATTTTTGTGATTTATGCATCAATTGAAAGGTGGGTCGATGCTCTGTATTTTAGTGAAAACCGCATCATGTTTGGAGGCTTGGTTGAGGAAATAGAGCAACCGAAAGATAATTTGTGATGAGCTGGGTCGAAATTCTGTAATTTTACTTTTTGACTAATTTTTTGGAAACGAGCGATCGTATAACATTTTGGTTTGCAGTTGTGGGTAGAGCATCTAAATACCTTTCTTTTGATGTGCATTTTCATTGGGTGGGAAATAGTTTTGAAAATACTACTTTTTCGGCAATGGGTTAGCCCACGATTTTCTCGAAAAACTGAAAAAAAATCATTTTTGTGATTTATGCATCAATTGAAAGGTGGGTCGATGCTCTGTATTTTAGTGAAAACCGCATCATGTTTGGAGGCTTGGTTGAGGAAATAGAGCAACCGAAAGATAATTTGTGATGAGCTGGGTCGAAATTCTGTAATTTTACTTTTTGACTAATTTTTCGGAAACGAGCGATCGTATAACATTTTGGTTTGCAGTTGTGGGTAGAGCATTTAAATACCTTTCTTTTGATGTGTATTTTGATTGGTTGGGAAATAATTTTGAAAATACTACTTTTTTCTGCAAGGGTTAGCCCACGATTTTCTCGAAAAACTGAAAAAAAATCATTTTTGTGATTTATGCATCAATTGAAAGGTGGGTCGATGCTCTGTATTTTAGTGAAAACCGCATCATGTTTGGAGGCTTGGTTGAGGAAATAGAGCAACCGAAAGATAATTTGTGATGAGCTGGGTCGAAATTCTGTAATTTTACTTTTTGACTAATTTTTTGGAAACGAGCGATCGTATAACATTTTGGTTTGCAGTTGTGGGTAGAGCATCTAAATACCTTTCTTTTGATGTGCATTTTCATTGGGTGGGAAATAGTTTTGAAAATACTACTTTTTCGGCAATGGGTTAGCCCACGATTTTCTCGAAAAACTGAAAAAAAATCATTTTTGTGATTTATGCATCAATTGAAAGGTGGGTCGATGCTCTGTATTTTAGTGAAAACCGCATCATGTTTGGAGGCTTGGTTGAGGAAATAGAGCAACCGAAAGATAATTTGTGATGAGCTGGGTCGAAATTCTGTAATTTTACTTTTTGACTAATTTTTCGGAAACGAGCGATTGTATAACATTTTGCTTTGCAGTTGTGGGTATAGCATTTAAATACCTTTCTTTTGATGTGCATTTTGATTGGGTGGGAAATAGTTTTGAAAATACTACTTTTTCGGCAATGGGTTAGCCCACGATTTTCTCGAAAAACTGAAAAAAAAATCATTTTTGTGATTTATGCATCAATTGAAAGCTGGGTCGATGCTCTGTATTTTAGTGACAACCGCATCATGTTTGGAGGCTTGGTTGAGGAAATAGAGCAACCGAAAGATAATTTGTGATGAGCTGGGTCGAAATTCTGTAATTTTACTTTTTGACTAATTTTTCGGAAACGAGCGATCGTATAACATTTTGGTTTGCAGTTGTGGGTAGAGCATTTAAATACCTTTCTTTTGATGTGTATTTTGATTGGGTGGGAAATAGTTTTAAAAATACTACTTTTTCGGCAATGGGTTAGTCCACGATTTTCTCGAAAAACTGAAAAAAAATCATTTTTGTGATTTATGCATCAATTGAAAGGTGGGTCGATGCTCTGTATTTTAGTGAAAACCGCATCATGTTTGGAGGCTTGGTTGAGGAAATAGAGCAACCGAAAGATAATTTGTGATGAGCTGGGTCGAAATTCTGTAATTTTACTTTTTGACTAATTTTTCGGAAACGAGCGATCGTATAACATTTTGGTTTGCAGTTGTGGGTAGAGCATTTAAATACCTTTCTTTTGATGTGTATTTTGATTGGTTGGGAAATAATTTTGAAAATACTACTTTTTTCTGCAAGGGTTAGCCCACGATTTTCTCGAAAAACTGAAAAAAAATCATTTTTGTGATTTATGCATCAATTGAAAGGTGGGTCGATGCTCTGTATTTTAGTGAAAACCGCATCATGTTTGGAGGCTTGGTTGAGGAAATAGAGCAACCGAAAGATAATTTGTGATGAGCTGGGTCGAAATTCTGTAATTTTACTTTTTGACTAATTTTTCGGAAACGAGCGATTGTATAACATTTTGGTTTGCAGTTGTGGGTATAGCATTTAAATACCTTTCTTTTGATGTGCATTTTGATTGGGTGGGAAATAGTTTTGAAAATACTACTTTTTCGGCAATGGGTTAGCCCACGATTTTCTCGAAAAACTGAAAAAAAAAATCATTTTTGTGATTTATGCATCAATTGAAAGCTGGGTCGATGCTCTGTATTTTAGTGACAACCGCATCATGTTTGGAGGCTTGGTTGAGGAAATAGAGCAACCGAAAGATAATTTGTGATGAGCTGGGTCGAAATTCTGTAATTTTACTTTTTGACTAATTTTTCGGAAACGAGCGATCGTATAACATTTTGGTTTGCAGTTGTGGGTAGAGCATTTAAATACCTTTCTTTTGATGTGCATTTTGATTGGTTGGGAAATAATTTTGAAAATACTACTTTTTTCTGCAAGGGTTAGCCCACGATTTTCTCGAAAAACTGAAAAAAAATCATTTTTGTGATTTATGCATCAATTGAAAGGTGGGTCGATGCTCTGTATTTTAGTGAAAACCGCATCATGTTTGGAGGCTTGGTTGAGGAAATAGAGCAACCGAAAGATAATTTGTGATGAGCTGGGTCGAAATTCTGTAATTTTACTTTTTGACTAATTTTTCGGAAACGAGCGATCGTATAACATTTTGGTTTGCAGTTGTGGGTAGAGCATTTAAATACCTTTCTTTTGATGTGCATTTTGATTGGGTGGGAAATAGTTTTGAAAATACTACTTTTTTCGGCAAGGGTTAGCCCACGATTTTCTCGAAAAACTGAAAAAAAAATCATTTTTGTGATTTATGCATCAATTGAAAGGTGGGTCGATTCTCTGTATTTTAGTGAAAATCGCATCATGTTTGGAGGCTTGGTTGAGGAAATAGAGCAACCGAAAGATAATTTGTGATGAGCTGGGTCGAAATTCTGTAATTTTACTTTTTGACTAATTTTTCGGAAACGAGCGATCGTATAACATTTTGGTTTGCAGTTGTGGGTAGAGCATTTAAATACCTTTCTTTTGATGTGCATTTTGATTGGGTGGGAAATAGTTTTGAAAATACTACTTTTTCGGCAATGGGTTAGCCCACGATTTTCTCAAAAAACTGAAAAAAAAATCATTTTTGTGATTTATGCATCAATTGAAAGGTGGGTCGATGCTCTGTATTTTAGTGAAAACCGCATCATGTTTGGAGGCTTGGTTGAGGAAATAGAGCAACCGAAAGATAATTTGTGATGAGCTGGGTCGAAATTCTGTAATTTTACTTTTTGACTAATTTTTCGGAAAAGAGAGATCGTATAACATTTTGGTTTGCAGTTGTGGGTAGAGCATTTAAATACCTTTCTTTTGATGTGCATTTTGATTGGGTGGGAAATAGTTTTGAAAATACTACTTTTTTCGGCAAGGGTTAGCCCACGATTTTCTCGAAAAACTTAAAAAAAATCTTTTTTGTGATTTATGCATCAATTGCTCTGTATTTTAGTGACAACCGCATCATGTTTGGAAGCTTGGTTGAGGAAATAGAGCAACCGAAAGATAATTTGTGATGAGCTGGGTCGAAATTCTGTAATTTTACTTTTTGACTAATTTTTTCGGAAACGAGCGATCGTATAACATTTTGGTTTGCAGTTGTGGGTTAGAGCATTTAAATACCTTTCTTTTGATGTGCATTTTGATTGGGTGGGAAATAGTTTTGAAAATACTACTTTTTTCGGCAAGGGTTAGCCCACGATTTTCTCGAAAAACTGAAAAAAAAATCATTTTTGAGATTTATGCATCAATTGAAAGGTGGGTCGATGCTCTGTATTTTAGTGAAAACCGCATCATGTTTGGAGGCTTGGTTGAGGAAATAGAGCAACCGAAAGATAATTTGTGATGAGCTGGGTCGAAATTCTGTAATTTTACTTTTTGACTAATTTTTCGGAAACGAGCGATCGTATAACATTTTGGTTTGCAGTTGTGGGTAGAGCATTTAAATACCTTTCTTTTGATGTGCATTTTGATTGGGTGGGAAATATTTTTGAAAATACTACTTTTTTCGGCAAGGGTTAGCCCACGATTTTCTCGAAAAAACTGAAAAAAAAATCATTTTTGTGATTTATGCATCAATTGAAAGCTGGGTCGATGCTCTGTATTTTAGTGAAAACCGCATCATGTTTGGAGGCTTGGTTGAGGAAATAGAGCAACCGAAAGATAATTTGTGATGAGCTGGGTCGAAATTCTGTAATTTTACTTTTTGACTAATTTTTCGGAAACGAGCGATCGTATAACATTTTGGTTTGCAGTTGTGGGTAGAGCATTTAAATACCTTTCTTTTGATGTGCATTTTGATTGGGTGGGAAATAGTTTTGAAAATACTACTTTTTCGGCAATGGGTTAGCCCACGATTTTCTCAAAAAACTGAAAAAAAAATCATTTTTGTGATTTATGCATCAATTGAAAGGTGGGTCGATGCTCTGTATTTTAGTGAAAACCGCATCATGTTTGGAGGCTTGGTTGAGGAAATAGAGCAACCGAAAGATAATTTGTGATGAGCTGGGTCGAAATTCTGTAATTTTACTTTTTGACTAATTTTTCGGAAAAGAGAGATCGTATAACATTTTGGTTTGCAGTTGTGGGTAGAGCATTTAAATACCTTTCTTTTGATGTGCATTTTGATTGGGTGGGAAATAGTTTTGAAAATACTACTTTTTTCGGCAAGGGTTAGCCCACGATTTTCTCGAAAAACTTAAAAAAAATCTTTTTTGTGATTTATGCATCAATTGCTCTGTATTTTAGTGACAACCGCATCATGTTTGGAAGCTTGGTTGAGGAAATAGAGCAACCGAAAGATAATTTGTGATGAGCTGGGTCGAAATTCTGTAATTTTACTTTTTGACTAATTTTTCGGAAACGAGCGATCGTATAACATTTTGGTTTGCAGTTGTGGGTAGAGCATTTAAATACCTTTCTTTTGATGTGCATTTTGATTGGGTGGGAAATAGTTTTGAAAATACTACTTTTTTCGGCAAGGGTTAGCCCACGATTTTCTCGAAAAACTGAAAAAAAATCATTTTTGAGATTTATGCATCAATTGAAAGGTGGGTCGATGCTCTGTATTTTAGTGAAAACCGCATCATGTTTGGAGGCTTGGTTGAGGAAATAGAGCAACCGAAAGATAATTTGTGATGAGCTGGGTCGAAATTCTGTAATTTTACTTTTTGACTAATTTTTCGGAAACGAGCGATCGTATAACATTTTGGTTTGCAGTTGTGGGTAGAGCATTTAAATACCTTTCTTTTGATGTGCATTTTGATTGGGTGGGAAATATTTTTGAAAATACTACTTTTTTCGGCAAGGGTTAGCCCACGATTTTCTCGAAAAACTGAAAAAAAAATCATTTTTGTGATTTATGCATCAATTGAAAGCTGGGTCGATGCTCTGTATTTTAGTGAAAACCGCATCATGTTTGGAGGCTTGGTTGAGGAAATAGAGCAACCGAAAGATAATTTGTGATGAGCTGGGTCGAAATTCTGTAATTTTACTTTTTGACTAATTTTTCGGAAACGAGCCATTGTATAACATTATGGTTTGCAGTTGTGGGTAGAGCATTTAAATACCTTTCTTTTGATGTGCATTTTGATTGGGTGGGAAATAGTTTTGAAAATACTACTTTTTTCGGCAATGGGTTAGCCCACGATTTTCTGGAAAAACTGAAAAAAAATCATTTTTGTGATTTATGCATCAATTGAAAGGTGGGTCGATGCTCTGTATTTTAGTGAAAACCGCATCATGTTTGGAGGCTTGGTGGAGAAAATAGAGCAACCGAAAGATAATTTGTGATGAGCTGGGTCGAAATTCTGTAATTTTACTTTTTGACTAATTTTTCGGAAACGAGCGATCGTATAACATTTTGGTTTGCAGTTGTGGGTAGAGCATTTAAATACCTTTCTTTTGATGTGCATTTTGATTGGGTGGGAAATAGTTTTGAAAATACTACTTTTTTCGGCAAGGGTTAGCCCACGATTTTCTCGAAAAACTGAAAAAAAATCATTTTTGTGATTTATGCATCAATTGAAAGGTGGGTCGATGCTCTGTATTTTAGTGAAAACCGCATCATGTTTGGAGGCTTGGTTGAGGAAATAGAGCAACCGAAAGATAATTTGTGATGAGCTGGGTCGAAATTCTGTAATTTTACTTTTTGACTAATTTTTCGGAAACGAGCGATCGTATAACATTTTGGTTTGCAGTTGTGGGTAGAGCATTTAAATACCTTTCTTTTGATGTGTATTTTGATTGGTTGGGAAATAATTTTGAAATTACTACTTTTTTCGGCAAGGGTTAGCCCACGATTTTCTCGAAAAACTGAAAAAAAATCATTTTTGTGATTTATGCATCAATTGAAAGGTGGGTCGATGCTCTGTATTTTAGTGAAAACCGCATCATGATTGGAGGCTTGGTTGAGGAAATAGAGCAACCGAAAGATAATTTGTGATGAGCTGGGTCGAAATTCTGTAATTTTACTTTTTGACTAATTTTTCGGAAAAGAGAGATCGTATAACATTTTGGTTTGCAGTTGTGGGTAGAGCATTTAAATACCTTTCTTTTGATGTGCATTTTGATTGGGTGGGAAATAGTTTTGAAAATACTACTTTTTTCGGCAAGGGTTAGCCCACGATTTTCTCGAAAAACTGAAAAAAAATCATTTTTGTGATTTATGCATCAATTGAAAGGTGGGTCGATGCTCTGTATTTTAGTGACAACCGCATCATGTTTGGAGGCTTGGTTGAGGAAATAGAGCAACCGAAAGATAATTTGTGATGAGCTGGGTCGAAATTCTGTAATTTTACTTTTTGACTAATTTTTCGGAAACGAGCGATCGTATAACATTTTGGTTTGCAGTTGTGGGTAGAGCATTTAAATACCTTTCTTTTGATGTGCATTTTGATTGGGTGGGAAATAGATTTGAAAATGCTACTTTTGCGGCAATGGGTTAGCCCACGATTTTCTCGAAAAACTGAAAAAAAATCATTTTTGTGATTTATGCATCAATTGAAAGGTGGGTCGATGCTCTGTATTTTAGTGACAACCGCATCATGTTTGGAGGCTTGGTTGAGGAAATAGAGCAACCGAAAGATAATTTGTGATGAGCTGGGTCGAAATTCTGTAATTTTACTTTTTGACTAATTTTTCGGAAACGAGCGATCGTATAAC
>NC_079147.1:170455352-170535529 GCF_945859685.1 Eupeodes corollae | reverse complement strand
TTTATGCATCAATTGAAAGGTGGGTCGATGCTCTGTATTTTTAGTGAAAACCGCATCATGTTTGGAGGCTTGGTTGAGGAAATAGAGCAACCGAAAGATTATTTGTGATGAGCTGGGTCGACATTCTGTAATATTACTTTTTGACTAATTTTTCGGAAACGAGCGATCGTATAACATTTTGGTTTGCAGTTGTGGGTAGAGCATTTAAATACCTTTCTTTTGATGTGCATTTTGATTGGGTGGGAAATAGTTTTGAAAATGCTACTTTTTCGGCAATGGGTTAGCCCCACGATTTTCTCGAAAAACTGAAAAGAAATCATTTTTGTGATTTATGCATCAATTGAAAGGTGGGTCGATGCTCTGTATTTTAGTGAAATACATGCATCATGTTTGGAGGCTTGGTTGAGGAAATAGAGCAACCGAAAGATAATTTGTGATGAGCTGGGTCGAAATTCTGTAATTTTACTTTTGACTAATTTTTCGGAAACGAGCGATCGTATAACATTTTGGTTTGCAGTTGTGGGTAGAGCATTTAAATACCTTTCTTTTGATGTGCATTTTGATTGGATGGGAAATAGTTTTGAAAATACTACTTTTTTCGGCAAGGGTTAGCCCACGATTTTCTCGAAAAACTGAAAAAAATCATTTTTGTGATTTATGCATCAATTGAAAGGTGGGTCGATGCTCTGTATTTTAGTGAAAACCCGCATCATGTTTGGGGGCTTGGTTGAGGAAATAGAGCAACCGAAAGATAATTTGTGATGAGCTGGGTCGAAATTCTGTAATTTTACTTTTTGACTAATTTTTCGGAAACGAGCGATCGTATAACATTTTGGTTTGCAGTTGTGGGTAGAGCATTTAAATACCTTTCTTTTGATGTGCATTTTGATTGGGTGGGAAATAGTTTGAAAATACTACTTTTTTCGGCAAGGGTTAGCCCACGATTTTCTCGAAAAACTGAAAAAAAAATCATTTTTGAGATTTATGCATCAATTGAAAGGTGGGTCGATGCTCTGTATTTTAGTGAAAACCGCATCATGTTTGGAGGCTTGGTTGAGGAAATAGAGCAACCGAAAGATAATTTGTGATGAGCTGGGTCGAAATTCTGTAATTTTACTTTTTGACTAATTTTTCGGAAACGAGCGATTGTATAACATTTTGGTTTGCAGTTATGGGTAGAAGCATTTAAATACCTTTCTTTTGATGTGCATTTTGATTGGGTGGGAAATAGTTTTGAAAACACTACTTTTTCGGCAATGGGTTAGCCCACGATTTTCTCGAAAAACTGAAAAAAAATAATTTTTGAGATTTATGCATCAATTGAAAGGTGGGTCGATGCTCTGTATTTTAGTGAAAACCGCATCATGTTTGGAGGCTTGGTTGAGGAAATAGAGCAACCGAAAGATAATTTGTGATGAGCTGGGTCGAAATTCTGTAATTTTACTTTTTGACTAATTTTTCTGAAACGAGCGATCGTATAACATTTTGGTTTGCAGTTGTGGGTAGAGCATTTAAATACCTTTCTTTTGATGTGCATTTTGATTGGATGGGAAATAGTTTTGAAAATACTACTTTTTTCGGCAAGGGTTAGCCCACGATTTTCTCGAAAAACTGAAAAAAAATCATTTTTGTGATTTATGCATCAATTGAAAGGTGGGTCGATGCTCTGTATTTTAGTGAAAACCGCATCATGTTTGGAGGCTTGGTTGAGGAAATAGAGCAACCGAAAGATAATTTGCGATGAGCTGGGTCGAAATTCTGTAATTTTACTTTTTGACTAATTTTTCGGAAACGAGCGATCGTATAACATTTTGGTTTGCAGTTGTGGGTAGAGCATTTAAATACCTTTCTTTTGATGTGCATTTTGATTGGGTGGGAAATAGTTTTGAAAATACTACTTTTTTCGGCAGGGTTAGCCCACGATTTTCTCGAAAAACTGAAAAAAAAATCATTTTTGAGATTTATGCATCAATTGAAAGGTGGGTCGATGCTCTGTATTTTAGTGAAAACCGCATCATGTTTGGAGGCTTGGTTGAGGAAATAGAGCAACCGAAAGATAATTTGTGATGAGCTGGGTCGAAATTCTGTAATTTTACTTTTTGACTAATTTTCGGAAACGAGCGATTGTATAACATTTTGGTTTGCAGTTATGGGTAGAGCATTTAAATACCTTTCTTTTGGTGTGCATTTTGATTGGGTGGGAAATAGTTTTGAAAACACTACTTTTTCGGCAATGGGTTAGCCCACGATTTTCTCGAAAAACTGAAAAAAAAATCATTTTTGAGATTTATGCATCAATTGAAAGGTGGGTCGATGCTCTGTATTTTAGTGAAAACCGCATCATGTTTGGAGGCTTGGTTGAGGAAATAGAGCAAACCGAAAGATAATTTGTGATGAGCTGGGTCGAAATTCTGTAATTTTACTTTTTGACTAATTTTTCGGAAACGAGCGATCGTATAACAATTTGGTTTGCAGTTGTGGGTAGAGCATTTAATACCTTTCTTTTGGTGTGCATTTTGATTGGGTGGGAAATAGATTTGAAAATGCTACTTTTTCGGCAATGGGTTAGCCCACGATTTTCTCGAAAAACTGAAAAAAAATCATTTTTGTGATTTATGCATCAATTGAAAGGTGGGTCGATGCTCTGTATTTTAGTGAAAACTGCATCATGTTTGGAGGCTTGGTTGAGGAAATAGAGCAACCGAAAGATAATTTGTGATGAGCTGGGTCGAAATTCTGTAATTTTACTTTTTGACTAATTTTTCGGAAACGAGCGATTGTATAACATTTTGGTTTGCAGTTGTGGGTAGAGCATTTAAATACCTTTCTTTTGATGTGCATTTTGATTGGGTGGGAAATAGTTTTGAAAATGCTACTTTTTCGGCAATGGGTTAGCCCCACGATTTTCTCGAAAAACTGAAAAAAAAATCATTTTTGAGATTTATGCATCAATTGAAAGGTGGGTCGATGCTCTGTATTTTAGTGAAAACCGCATCATGTTTGGAGGCTTGGTTGAGGAAATAGAGCAACCGAAAGATAATTTGTGATGAGCTGGGTCGAAATTCTGTAATTTTACTTTTTGACTAATTTTTCGGAAACGAGCGATCGTATAACATTTTGGTTTGCAGTTGTGGGTAGAGCATTTAAATACCTTTCTTTTGATGTGCATTTTGATTGGGTGGGAAATAGTTTTGAAAATACTACTTTTTTCGGCAAGGGTTAGCCCACGATTTTCTCGAAAAACTGACAAAAAATCATTTTTGTGATTTATGCATCAATTGAAAGGTGGGTCGATGCTCTGTATTTTAGTGAAAACCGCATCATGTTTGGAGGCTTGGTTGAGGAAATAGAGCAACCGAAAGATAATTTGTGATGAGCTGGGTAGAAATTCTGTAATTTTTCGGAAACGAGCGATTGTATAACATTTTGGTTTGCAGTTATGGGTAGAGCATTTAAATACCTTTCTTTTGATGTGCATTTTGATTGGGTGGGAAATAGTTTTGAAAACACTACTTTTTCGGCAATGGGTTAGCCCACGATTTTCTCGAAAAACTGAAAAAAAATAATTTTTGAGATTTATGCATCAATTGAAAGGTGGGTCGATGCTCTGTATTTTAGTGAAAACCGCATCATGTTTGGAGGCTTGGTTGAGGAAATAGAGCAACCGAAAGATAATTTGTGATGAGCTGGGTCGAAATTCTGTAATTTTACTTTTTGACTAATTTTTCTGAAACGAGCGATCGTATAACATTTTGGTTTGCAGTTGTGGGTAGAGCATTTAAATACCTTTCTTTTGATGTGCATTTTGATTGGATGGGAAATAGTTTTGAAAATACTACTTTTTTCGGCAAGGGTTAGCCCACGATTTTCTCGAAAAACTGAAAAAAAATCATTTTTGTGATTTATGCATCAATTGAAAGGTGGGTCGATGCTCTGTATTTTAGTGAAAACCGCATCATGTTTGGAGGCTTGGTTGAGGAAATAGAGCAACCGAAAGATAATTTGTGATGAGCTGGGTCGAAATTCTGTAATTTTACTTTTTGACTAATTTTTCGGAAACGAGCGATCGTATAACATTTTGGTTTGCAGTTGTGGGTAGAGCATTTAAATACCTTTCTTTTGATGTGCATTTTGATTGGGTGGGAAATAGTTTTGAAAATACTACTTTTTTCGGCAAGGGTTAGCCCACGATTTTCTCGAAAAACTGAAAAAAAATCATTTTTGAGATTTATGCATCAATTGAAAGGTGGGTCGATGCTCTGTATTTTAGTGAAAACCGCATCATGTTTGGAGGCTTGGTTGAGGAAATAGAGCAACCGAAAGATAATTTGTGATGAGCTGGGTCGAAATTCTGTAATTTTACTTTTTGACTAATTTTTCGGAAACGAGCGATTGTATAACATTTTGGTTTGCAGTTATGGGTAGAGCATTTAAATACCTTTCTTTTGATGTGCATTTTGATTGGGTGGGAAATAGTTTTGAAAACACTACTTTTTCGGCAATGGGTTAGCCCACGATTTTCTCGAAAAACTGAAAAAAAATCATTTTTGAGATTTATGCATCAATTGAAAGGTGGGTCGATGCTCTGTATTTTAGTGAAAACCGCATCATGTTTGGAGGCTTGGTTGAGGAAATAGAGCAACCGAAAGATAATTTGTGATGAGCTGGGTCGAAATTCTGTAATTTTACTTTTTGACTAATTTTTCGGAAACGAGCGATCGTATAACATTTTAGTTTGCAGTTGTGGGTAGAGCATTTAAATACCTTTCTTTTGATGTGCATTTTGATTGGGTGGGAAATAGTTTTGAAAATACTACTTTTTCGGCAATGGGTTAGCCCACGATTTTCTCGAAAAACTGAAAAAAAATTAGTTTTGAGATTTATGCATCAATTGAAAGGTGGGTCGATGCTCTGTATTTTAGTGAAAACCGCATCATGTTTGGAGGCTTGGTTGAGGAAATAGAGCAACCGAAAGATAATTTGTGATGAGCTGGGTCGAAATTCTGTAATTTTACTTTTTGACTAATTTTTCGGAAACGAGCGATCGTATAACATTTTGGTTTGCAGTTGTGGGTAGAGCATTTAAATACCTTTCTTTTGGTGTGCATTTTGATTGGGTGGGAAATAGATTTGAAAATGCTACTTTTTCGGCAATGGGTTAGCCCACGATTTTCTCGAAAAACTGAAAAAAATCATTTTTGTGATTTATGCATCAATTGAAAGGTGGGTCGATGCTCTGTATTTTAGTGATAACTGCATCATGTTTGGAGGCTTGGTTGAGGAAATAGAGCAACCGAAAGATAATTTGTGATGAGCTGGGTCGAAATTCTGTAATTTTACTTTTTGACTAATTTTTCGGAAACGAGCGATTGTATAACATTTTGGTTTGCAGTTGTGGGTAGAGCATTTAAATACCTTTCTTTTGATGTGCATTTTGATTGGGTGGGAAATAGTTTTGAAAATACTACTTTTTCGGCAATGGGTTAGCCCACGATTTTCTCGAAAAACTTAAAAAAAATCATTTTTGTGATTTATGCATCAATTGAAAGGTGGGTCGATGCTCTGTATTTTAGTGAAAACCGCATCATGTTTGGAGGCTTGGTTGAGGAAATAGAGCAACCGAAAGATAATTTGTGATGAGCTGGGTCGAAATTCTGTAATTTAACTTTTTGACTAATTTTTCGGA
This sequence comes from Eupeodes corollae, assembly GCF_945859685.1. Classification (NCBI taxonomy): domain Eukaryota; kingdom Metazoa; phylum Arthropoda; class Insecta; order Diptera; family Syrphidae; genus Eupeodes; species Eupeodes corollae. Next base: position 170,529,843 of record NC_079147.1, on the reverse strand, counting down.
AACGAGCGATCGTATAACATTTTGGTTTGCAGTTGTGGGTAGAGCATTTAAATACCTTTCTTTTGATGTGCTTTTTGATTGGGTGGGAAATAGTTTTGAAAATGCTACTTTTTCGGCAATGGGTTAGCCCACGATTTTCTCGAAAAACTGAAAAAAAATCGTTTTTGAGATTTATGCATCAATTGAAAGGTGGGTCGATGCTCTGTATTTTAGTGAAAACCGCATCATGTTTGGAGGCTTGGTTGAGGAAATAGAGCAACCGAAAGATAATTTGTGATGAGCTGGGTCGAAATTCTGTAATTTTACTTTTTGACTAATTTTTCGGAAACGAGCGATTGTATAACATTTTGGTTTGCAGTTATGGGTAGAGCATTTAAATACCTTTCTTTTGATGTGCATTTTGATTGGGTGGGAAATAGTTTTGAAAATACTACTTTTTCGGCAATGGGTTAGCCCACGATTTTCTCGAAAAGCTGAAAAAAAATCATTTTTGAGATTTATGCATCAATTGAAAGGTGGGTCGATGCTCTGTATTTTAGTGAAAACCGCATCATGTTTGGAGGCTTGGTTGAGGAAATAGAGCAACCGAAAGATAATTTGTGATGAGCTGGGTCGAAATTCTGTAATTTTACTTTTTGACTAATTTTTCGGAAACGAGCGATCGTATAACATTTTGGTTTGACCGAAAGATAATTTGTGATGAGCTGGGTCGAAATTCTGTAATTTTACTTTTTGACTAATTTTTCGGAAACGAGCGATCGTATAACATTTTGGTTTGCAGTTGTGGGTAGAGCATTTAAATACCTTTCTTTTGGTGTGCATTTTGATTGGGTGGGAAATAGATTTGAAAATGCTACTTTTTCGGCAATAGGTTAGCCCACGATTTTCTCGAAAAACTGAAAAAAAAATCATTTTTGAGATTTATTCATCAATTGAAAGGTGGGTCGATGCTCTGTATTTTAGTGAAAACCGCATCATGTTTGGAGGCTTGGTTGAGGAAATAGAGCAAACCGAAAGATAATTTGTGATGAGCTGGGTCGAAATTCTGTAATTTTACTTTTTGACTAATTTTTCGGAAACGAGCGATCGTATAACATTTTGGTTTGCAGTTGTGGGTAGAGCATTTAAATACCTTTCTTTTGATGTGCATTTTGATTGGGTGGGAAATAGATTTGAAAATGCTACTTTTTCGGCAATGGGTTAGCCCACGATTTTCTCGAAAAACTGAAAAAAAATCATTTTTGTGATTTATGCATCAATTGAAAGGTGGGTCGATGCTCTGTATTTTAGTGAAAACCGCATCATGATTGGAGGCGCTTGGTTGAGGAAATAGAGCAACCGAAAGATAATTTCTGATGAGCTGGGTCGAAATTCTGTAATTTTACTTTTTGACTAATTGTTCGGAAACGAGCGATCGTATAACATTTTGGTTTGCAGTTGTGCGTAGAGCATTTAAATACCTTTCTTTGATGTGCATTTTGATTGGGTGGGAAATAGTTTTGAAAATACTACTTTTTTCGGCAAGGGTTAGCCCACGATTTTCTCGAAAAACTGAAAAAAATCATTTTTGTGATTTATGCATCAATTGAAAGGTGGGTCGATGCTCTGTATTTTAGTGAAAACCGCATCATGTTTGGAGGCTTGGTTGAGGAAATAGAGCAACCGAAAGATAATTTGTGATGAGCTGGGTCGAAATTCTGTAATTTTACTTTTTGACTAATTTTTCGGAAACGAGCGATCGTATAACATTTTGGTTTGCAGTTGTGGGTAGAGCATTTAAATACCTTTCTTTTGATGTGCATTTTGATTGGGTGGGAAATAGTTTTGAAAATACTACTTTTTCGGCAAGGGTTAGCCCACGATTTTCTCGAAAAACTGAAAAAAAATCATTTTTGAGATTTATGCATCAATTGAAAGGTGGGTCGATGCTCTGTATTTTAGTGAAAACCGCATCATGTTTGGAGGCTTGGTTGAGGAAATAGAGCAACCCGAAAGATAATTTGTGATGAGCTGGGTCGAAATTCTGTAATTTTACTTTTTGGCTAATTTTTCGGAATCGAGCGATCGTATAACATTTTGGTTTGCAGTTGTGGGTAGAGCATTTAAATACCTTTCTTTTGATGTGCATTTTGATTGGGTGGGAAATAGTTTTGAAAATACTACTTTTTCGGCAATGGGTTAGCCCACGATTTTCTCGAAAAACTGAAAAAAAAAATCATTTTTGAGATTTATGCATCAATTGAAAGGTGGGTCGATGCTCTGTATTTTAGTGAAAACCGCATCATGTTTGGAGGCTTGGTTGAGGAAATAGAGCAACCGAAAGATAATTTGTGATGAGCTGGGTCGAAATTCTGTAATTTTACTTTTTGAATAATTTTTCGGAAACGAGCGATCGTATAACATTTTGGTTTGCAGTTGTGGGTAGAGCATTTAAATACCTTTCTTTTGATGTGCATTTTGATTGGGTGGGAAATAGTTTTGAAAATACTACTTTTTTCGGCAAGGGTTAGCCCACGATTTTCTCGAAAAACTGAAAAAAAATCATTTTTGTGATTTATGCATCAATTAAAAGGTGGGCAATGGGTTAGCCCACGATTTTCTCGAAAAACTTAAAAAAAATCATTTTTGTGATTTATGCATCAATTGAAAGGTGGGTCGATGCTCTGTATTTTAGTGAAAACCGCATCATGTTTGGAGGCTTGGTTGAGGAAATAGAGCAACCGAAAGATAATTTGTGATGAGCTGGGTCGAAATTCTGTAATTTAACTTTTTGACTAATTTTTCTGAAACGAGCGATCGTATAACATTTTGGTTTGCAGTTGTGGGTAGAGCATTTAAATACCTTTCTTTTGATGTGCTTTTTGATTGGGTGGGAAATAGTTTTGAAAATGCTACTTTTTCGGCAATGGGTTAGCCCACGATTTTCTGGAAAAACTGAAAAAAAATCATTTTTGAGATTTATGCATCAATTGAAAGGTGGGTCGATGCTCTGTATTTTAGTGAAAACCGCATCATGTTTGGAGGCTTGGTTGAGGAAATAGAGCAACCGAAAGATAATTTGTGATGAGCTGGGTCGAAATTCTGTAATTTTACTTTTTGACTAATTTTTCGGAAACGAGCGATCGTATAACATTTTGGTTTGCAGTTGTGGGTAGAGCATTTAAATACCTTTCTTTTGATGTGCATTTTGATTGGGTGGGAAATAGTTTTGAAAATACTACTTTTTCGGCAAGGGTTAGCCCACGATTTTCTCGAAAAACTGAAAAAAAATCATTTTTGAGATTTATGCATCAATTGAAAAGTGGGTCGATGCTCTGTATTTTAGTGAAAACCGCATCATGTTTGGAGGCTTGGTTGAGGAAATAGAGCAACCGAAAGATAATTTGTGATGAGCTGGGTCGAAATTCTGTAATTTTACTTTTTGACTAATTTTTCGGAAACGAGCGATCGTATAACATTTTGGTTTGCAGTTGTGGGTAGAGCATTTAAATACCTTTCTTTTGATGTGCATTTTGATTGGGTGGGAAATAGTTTTGAAAATACTACTTTTTCGGCAAGGGTTAGCCCACGATTTTCTCGAAAAACTGAAAAAAAATCATTTTTGAGATTTATGCATCAATTGAAAGGTGGGTCGATGCTCTGTATTTTAGTGAAAACCGCATCATGTTTGGAGGCTTGGTTGAGGAAATAGAGCAACCGAAAGATAATTTGTGATGAGCTGGGTCGAAATTCTGTAATTTTACTTTTTGACTAATTTTTCGGAAACGAGCGATCGTATAACATTTTGGTTTGCAGTTGTGGGTAGAGCATTTAAATACCTTTCTTTTGATGTGCATTTTGATTGGGTGGGAAATAGATTTGAAAATGCTACTTTTTCGGCAATGGGTTAGCCCACGATTTTATCGAAAAACTGAAAAAAAATCATTTTTGTGATTTATGCATCAATTGAAAGGTGGGTCGATGCTCTGTATTTTAGTGAAAACCGCATCATGTTTGGAGGCTTGGTTGAGGAAATAGAGCAACCGAAAGATAATTTGTGATGAGCTGGGTCGAAATTCTGTAATTTTACTTTTTGACTAATTGTTCGGAAACGAGCGATCGTATAACATTTTGGTTTGCAGTTGTGGGTAGAGCATTTAAATACCTTTCTTTTGATGTGCTTTTTGATTGGGTGGGAAATAGTTTTGAAAATGCTACTTTTTCGGCAATGGGTTAGCCCACGATTTTCTCGAAAAACTGAAAAAAAATCATTTTTGAGATTTATGCATCAATTGAAAGGTGGGTCGATGCTCTGTATTTTAGTGAAAACCGCATCATGTTTGGAGGCTTGGTTGAGGAAATAGAGCAACCGAAAGATAATTTGTGATGAGCTGGGTCGAAATTCTGTAATTTTACTTTTTGACTAATTTTTCGGAAACGAGCGATCGTATAACATTTTGGTTTGCAGTTGTGGGTAGAGCATTTAAATACCTTTCTTTTGATGTGCATTTTGATTGGGTGGGAAATAGTTTTGAAAATACTACTTTTTCGGCAAGGGTTAGCCCACGATTTTCTCGAAAAACTGAAAAAAAATCATTTTTGAGATTTATGCATCAATTGAAAAGTGGGTCGATGCTCTGTATTTTAGTGAAAACCGCATCATGTTTGGAGGCTTGGTTGAGGAAATAGAGCAACCGAAAGATAATTTGTGATGAGCTGGGTCGAAATTCTGTAATTTTACTTTTTGACTAATTTTTCGGAAACGAGCGATCGTATAACATTTTGGTTTGCAGTTGTGGGTAGAGCATTTAAATACCTTTCTTTTGATGTGCATTTTGATTGGGTGGGAAATAGTTTTGAAAATACTACTTTTTCGGCAAGGGTTAGCCCACGATTTTCTCGAAAAACTGAAAAAAAATCATTTTTGAGATTTATGCATCAATTGAAAGGTGGGTCGATGCTCTGTATTTTAGTGAAAACCGCATCATGTTTGGAGGCTTGGTTGAGGAAATAGAGCAACCGAAAGATAATTTGTGATGAGCTGGGTCGAAATTCTGTAATTTTACTTTTTGGCTAATTTTTCGGAAACGAGCGATCGTATAACATTTTGGTTTGCAGTTGTGGGTAGAGCATTTAAATACCTTTCTTTTGATGTGCATTTTGATTGGGTGGGAAATAGTTTTGAAAATACTACTTTTTCGGCAATGGGTTAGCCCACGATTTTCTCGAAAAACTGAAAAAAAATCATTTTTGAGATTTATGCATCAATTGAAAGGTGGGTCGATGCTCTGTATTTTAGTGAAAACCGCATCATGTTTGGAGGCTTGGTTGAGGAAATAGAGCAACCGAAAGATAATTTGTGATGAGCTGGGTCGAAATTCTGTAATTTTACTTTTTGAATAATTTTTCGGAAACGAGCGATCGTATAACATTTTGGTTTGCAGTTGTGGGTAGAGCATTTAAATACCTTTCTTTTGATGTGCATTTTGATTGGGTGGGAAATAGTTTTGAAAATACTACTTTTTTCGGCAAGGGTTAGCCCACGATTTTCTCGAAAAACTGAAAAAAAATCATTTTTGAGATTTATGCATCAATTGAAAGGTGGGTCGATGCTCTGTATTTTAGTGAAAACCGCATCATGTTTGGAGGCTTGGTTGAGGAAATAGAGCAACCGAAAGATAATTTGTGATGAGCTGGGTCGAAATTCTGTAATTTTACTTTTTGAATAATTTTTCGGAAACGAGCGATCGTATAACATTTTGGTTTGCAGTTGTGGGTAGAGCATTTAAATACCTTTCTTTTGATGTGCATTTTGATTGGGTGGGAAATAGTTTTGAAAATACTACTTTTTTCGGCAAGGGTTAGCCCACGATTTTCTCGAAAAACTGAAAAAAAATCATTTTTGTGATTTATGCATCAATTGAAAGGTGGGCAATGGGTTAGCCCACGATTTTCTCGAAAAACTTAAAAAAAATCATTTTTGTGATTTATGCATCAATTGAAAGGTGGGTCGATGCTCTGTATTTTAGTGAAAACCGCATCATGTTTGGAGGCTTGGTTGAGGAAATAGAGCAACCGAAAGATAATTTGTGATCAGCTGGGTCGAAATTCTGTAATTTAACTTTTTGACTAATTTTTCGGAAACGAGCGATCGTATAACATTTTGGTTTGCAGTTGTGGGTAGAGCATTTAAATACCTTTCTTTTGATGTGCTTTTTGATTGGGTGGGAAATAGTTTTGAAAATGCTACTTTTTCGGCAATGGGTTAGCCCACGATTTTCTCGAAAAACTGAAAAAAAATCATTTTTGAGATTTATGCATCAATTGAAAGGTGGGTCGATGCTCTGTATTTTAGTGAAAACCGCATCATGTTTGGAGGCTTGGTTGAGGAAATAGAGCAACCGAAAGATAATTTGTGATGAGCTGGGTCGAAATTCTGTAATTTTACTTTTTGACTAATTTTTCGGAAACGAGCGATCGTATAACATTTTGGTTTGCAGTTGTGGGTAGAGCATTTAAATACCTTTCTTTTGATGTGCATTTTGATTGGGTGGGAAATAGTTTTGAAAATACTACTTTTTCGGCAAGGGTTAGCCCACGATTTTCTCGAAAAACTGAAAAAAAATCATTTTTGAGATTTATGCATCAATTGAAAAGTGGGTCGATGCTCTGTATTTTAGTGAAAACCGCATCATGTTTGGAGGCTTGGTTGAGGAAATAGAGCAACCGAAAGATAATTTGTGATGAGCTGGGTCGAAATTCTGTAATTTTACTTTTTGACTAATTTTTCGGAAACGAGCGATCGTATAACATTTTGGTTTGCAGTTGTGGGTAGAGCATTTAAATACCTTTCTTTTGATGTGCATTTTGATTGGGTGGGAAATAGTTTTGAAAATACTACTTTTTCGGCAAGGGTTAGCCCACGATTTTCTCGAAAAACTGAAAAAAAAATCATTTTTGAGATTTATGCATCAATTGAAAGGTGGGTCGATGCTCTGTATTTTAGTGAAAACCGCATCATGTTTGGAGGCTTGGTTGAGGAAATAGAGCAACCGAAAGATAATTTGTGATGAGCTGGGTCGAAATTCTGTAATTTTACTTTTTGACTAATTTTTCGGAAACGAGCGATCGTATAACATTTTGGTTTGCAGTTGTGGGTAGAGCATTTAAATACCTTTCTTTTGATGTGCATTTTGATTGGGTGGGAAATAGATTTGAAAATGCTACTTTTTCGGCAATGGGTTAGCCCACGATTTTATCGAAAAACTGAAAAAAAATCATTTTTGTGATTTATGCATCAATTGAAAGGTGGGTCGATGCTCTGTATTTTAGTGAAAACCGCATCATGTTTGGAGGCTTGGTTGAGGAAATAGAGCAACCGAAAGATAATTTGTGATGAGCTGGGTCGAAATTCTGTAATTTTACTTTTTGACTAATTGTTCGGAAACGAGCGATCGTATAACATTTTGGTTTGCAGTTGTGGGTAGAGCATTTAAATACCTTTCTTTTGATGTGCTTTTTGATTGGGTGGGAAATAGTTTTGAAAATGCTACTTTTTCGGCAATGGGTTAGCCCACGATTTTCTCGAAAAACTGAAAAAAAATCATTTTTGAGATTTATGCATCAATTGAAAGGTGGGTCGATGCTCTGTATTTTAGTGAAAACCGCATCATGTTTGGAGGCTTGGTTGAGGAAATAGAGCAACCGAAAGATAATTTGTGATGAGCTGGGTCGAAATTCTGTAATTTAACTTTTTGACTAATTTTTCGGAAACGAGCGATCGTATAACATTTTGGTTTGCAGTTGTGGGTAGAGCATTTAAATACCTTTCTTTTGATGTGCATTTTGATTGGGTGGGAAATAGTTTTGAAAATACTACTTTTTCGGCAAGGGTTAGCCCACGATTTTCTCGAAAAACTGAAAAAAAATCATTTTTGAGATTTATGCATCAATTGAAAAGTGGGTCGATGCTCTGTATTTTAGTGAAAACCGCATCATGTTTGGAGGCTTGGTTGAGGAAATAGAGCAACCGAAAGATAATTTGTGATGAGCTGGGTCGAAATTCTGTAATTTTACTTTTTGACTAATTTTTCGGAAACGAGCGATCGTATAACATTTTGGTTTGCAGTTGTGGGTAGAGCATTTAAATACCTTTCTTTTGATGTGCATTTTGATTGGGTGGGAAATAGTTTTGAAAATACTACTTTTTCGGCAAGGGTTAGCCCACGATTTTCTCGAAAAACTGAAAAAAAATCATTTTTGAGATTTATGCATCAATTGAAAGGTGGGTCGATGCTCTGTATTTTAGTGAAAACCGCATCATGTTTGGAGGCTTGGTTGAGGAAATAGAGCAACCGAAAGATAATTTGTGATGAGCTGGGTCGAAATTCTGTAATTTAACTTTTTGACTAATTTTTCGGAAACGAGCGATCGTATAACATTTTGGTTTGCAGTTGTGGGTAGAGCATTTAAATACCTTTCTTTTGATGTGCTTTTTGATTGGGTGGGAAATAGTTTTGAAAATGCTACTTTTTCGGCAATGGGTTAGCCCACGATTTTCTCGAAAAACTGAAAAAAAATCATTTTTGAGATTTATGCATCAATTGAAAGGTGGGTCGATGCTCTGTATTTTAGTGAAAACCGCATCATGTTTGGAGGCTTGGTTGAGGAAATAGAGCAACCGAAAGATAATTTGTGATGAGCTGGGTCGAAATTCTGTAATTTAACTTTTTGACTAATTTTTCGGAAACGAGCGATCGTATAACATTTTGGTTTGCAGTTGTGGGTAGAGCATTTAAATACCTTTCTTTTGATGTGCATTTTGATTGGGTGGGAAATAGTTTTGAAAATACTACTTTTTCGGCAAGGGTTAGCCCACGATTTTCTCGAAAAACTGAAAAAAAATCATTTTTGAGATTTATGCATCAATTGAAAAGTGGGTCGATGCTCTGTATTTTAGTGAAAACCGCATCATGTTTGGAGGCTTGGTTGAGGAAATAGAGCAACCGAAAGATAATTTGTGATGAGCTGGGTCGAAATTCTGTAATTTTACTTTTTGACTAATTTTTCGGAAACGAGCGATCGTATAACATTTTGGTTTGCAGTTGTGGGTAGAGCATTTAAATACCTTTCTTTTGATGTGCATTTTGATTGGGTGGGAAATAGTTTTGAAAATACTACTTTTTCGGCAAGGGTTAGCCCACGATTTTCTCGAAAAACTGAAAAAAAATCATTTTTGAGATTTATGCATCAATTGAAAAGTGGGTCGATGCTCTGTATTTTAGTGAAAACCGCATCATGTTTGGAGGCTTGGTTGAGGAAATAGAGCAACCGAAAGATAATTTGTGATGAGCTGGGTCGAAATTCTGTAATTTTACTTTTTGACTAATTTTTCGGAAACGAGCGATCGTATAACATTTTGGTTTGCAGTTGTGGGTAGAGCATTTAAATACCTTTCTTTTGATGTGCATTTTGATTGGGTGGGAAATAGTTTTGAAAATACTACTTTTTCGGCAAGGGTTAGCCCACGATTTTCTCGAAAAACTGAAAAAAAATCATTTTTGAGATTTATGCATCAATTGAAAGGTGGGTCGATGCTCTGTATTTTAGTGAAAACCGCATCATGTTTGGAGGCTTGGTTGAGGAAATAGAGCAACCGAAAGATAATTTGTGATGAGCTGGGTCGAAATTCTGTAATTTTACTTTTTGACTAATTTTTCGGAAACGAGCGATCGTATAACATTTTGGTTTGCAGTTGTGGGTAGAGCATTTAAATACCTTTCTTTTGATGTGCATTTTGATTGGGTGGGAAATAGATTTGAAAAAGCTACTTTTTCGGCAATGGGTTAGCCCACGATTTTATCGAAAAACTGAAAAAAAATCATTTTTGTGATTTATGCATCAATTGAAAGGTGGGTCGATGCTCTGTATTTTAGTGAAAACCGCATCATGTTTGGAGGCTTGGTTGAGGAAATAGAGCAACCGAAAGATAATTTGTGATGAGCTGGGTCGAAATTCTGTAATTTTACTTTTTGACTAATTGTTCGGAAACGAGCGATCGTATAACATTTTGGTTTGCAGTTGTGGGTAGAGCATTTAAATACCTTTCTTTTGATGTGCTTTTTGATTGGGTGGGAAATAGTTTTGAAAATGCTACTTTTTCGGCAATGGGTTAGCCCACGATTTTCTCGAAAAACTGAAAAAAAATCATTTTTGAGATTTATGCATCAATTGAAAGGTGGGTCGATGCTCTGTATTTTAGTGAAAACCGCATCATGTTTGGAGGCTTGGTTGAGGAAATAGAGCAACCGAAAGATAATTTGTGATGAGCTGGGTCGAAATTCTGTAATTTTACTTTTTGACTAATTTTTCGGAAACGAGCGATCGTATAACATTTTGGTTTGCAGTTGTGGGTAGAGCATTTAAATACCTTTCTTTTGATGTGCATTTTGATTGGGTGGGAAATAGTTTTGAAAATACTACTTTTTCGGCAAGGGTTAGCCCACGATTTTCTCGAAATACTGAAAAAAAATCATTTTTGAGATTTATGCATCAATTGAAAGGTGGGTCGATGCTCTGTATTTTAGTGAAAACCGCATCATGTTTGGAGGCTTGGTTGAGGAAATAGAGCAACCGAAAGATAATTTGTGATGAGCTGGGTCGAAATTCTGTAATTTTACTTTTTGACTAATTTTTCGGAAACGAGCGATCGTATAACATTTTGGTTTGCAGTTGTGGGTAGAGCATTTAAATACCTTTCTTTTGATGTGCATTTTGATTGGGTGGGAAATAGTTTTGAAAATACTACTTTTTCGGCAATGGGTTAGCCCACGATTTTCTCGAAAAACTGAAAAAAAATCATTTTTGAGATTTATGCATCAATTGAAAGGTGGGTCGATGCTCTGTATTTTAGTGAAAACCGCATCATGTTTGGAGGCTTGGTTGAGGAAATAGAGCAACCGAAAGATAATTTGTGATGAGCTGGGTCGAAATTCTGTAATTTTACTTTTTGACTAATTTTTCGGAAACGAGCGATCGTATAACATTTTGGTTTGCAGTTGTGGGTAGAGCATTTAAATACCTTTCTTTTGATGTGCATTTTGATTGGGTGGGAAATAGTTTTGAAAATACTACTTTTTCGGCAATGGGTTAGCCCACGATTTTCTCGAAAAACTGAAAAAAAATCATTTTTGAGATTTATGCATCAATTGAAAGGTGGGTCGATGCTCTGTATTTTAGTGAAAACCGCATCATGTTTGGAGGCTTGGTTGAGGAAATAGAGCAACCGAGAGATAATTTGTGATGAGCTGGGTCGAAATTCTGTAATTTTACTTTTTGAATAATTTTTCGGAAACGAGCGATCGTATAACATTTTGGTTTGCAGTTGTGGGTAGAGCATTTAAATACCTTTCTTTTGATGTGCATTTTGATTGGGTGGGAAATAGTTTTGAAAATACTACTTTTTTCGGCAAGGGTTAGCCCACGATTTTCTCGAAAAACTGAAAAAAAATCATTTTTTTGATTTATGCATCAATTGAAAGGTGGGTCGATGCTCTGTATTTTAGTGAAAACCGCATCATGTTTGGAGGCTTGGTTGAGGAAATAGAGCAACCGAAAGATAATTTGTGATGAGCCTGGTCGAAATTCTGTAATTTTACTTTTTGACTAATTTTTCGGAAACGAGCGATCGTATAACATTTTGGTTTGCAGTTGTGGGTAGAGCATTTAAATACCTTTCTTTTGATGTGCATTTTGATTGGGTGGGAAATAGTTTTGAAAATACTACTTTTTCGGCAAGGGTTAGCCCACGATTTTCTCGAAAAACTGAAAAAAAATCAATTTTGAGATTTATGCATCAATTGAAAGGTGGGTCGATGCTCTGTATTTTAGTGAAAACCGCATCATGTTTGGAGGCTTGGTTGAGGAAATAGAGCAACCGAAAGATAATTTGTGATGAGCTGGGTCGAAATTCTGTAATTTTACTTTTTGACTAATTTTTCGGAAACGAGCGATCGTATAACATTTTGGTTTGCAGTTCTGGGTAGAGCATTTAAATACCTTTCTTTTGATGTGTATTTTGATTGGTTGGGAAATAGTTTTGAAAATACTACTTTTTTCGGCAAGGGTTAGCCCACGATTTTCTCGAAAAACTGAAAAAAAATCATTTTTGAGATTTAAAATCATTTTTGAGATTTATGCATCAATTGAAAGGTGGGTCGATGCTCTGTATTTTAGTGAAAACCGCATCATGTTTGGAGGCTTGGTTGAGGAAATAGAGCAACCGAAAGATAATTTGTGATGAGCTGGGTCGAAATTCTGTAATTTTACTTTTTGACTAATTTTTCGGAAACGAGCGATCGTATAACATTTTGGTTTGCAGCTGTGGGTAGAGCATTTAAATACCTTTCTTTTGATGTGTATTTTGATTGGTTGGGAAATAATTTTGAAAATACTACTTTTTTCGGCAATGGGTTAGCCCACGATTTTCTCGAAAAACTGAAAAAAAATCATTTTTGAGATTTATGCATCAATTGAAAGGTGGGTCGATGCTCTGTATTTTAGTGAAAACCGCATCATGTTTGGAGGCTTGGTTGAGGAAATAGAGCAACCGAAAGATAATTTGTGATGAGCTGGGTCGAAATTCTGTAATTTTACTTTTTGACTAATTTTTCGGAAACGAGCGATCGTATAACATTTTGGTTTGCAGTTGTGGGTAGAGCATTTAAATACCTTTCTTTTGATGTGCATTTTGATTGGGTGGGAAATAGTTTTGAAAATACTACTTTTTCGGCAATGGGTTAGCCCACGATTTTCTCGAATAACTGAAAAAAAAATCATTTTTGAGATTTATGCATCAATTGAAAGGTGGGTCGATGCTCTGTATTTTAGTGAAAACCGCATCATGTTTGGAGGCTTGGTTGAGGAAATAGAGCAACCGAAAGATAATTTGTGATGAGCTGGGTCGAAATTCTGTAATTTTACTTTTTGACTAATTTTTCGGAAACGAGCGATCGTATAACATTTTGGTTTGCAGTTGTGGGTAGAGCATTTAAATACTTTTCTTTTGATGTGAATTTTGATTGGGTGGGAAATAGTTTTGAAAATACTACTTTTTCGGCAATGGGTTAGCCCACGATTTTCTCGAAAAACTGAAAAAAAATCATTTTTGAGATTTATGCATCAATTGAAAGGTGGGTCGATGCTCTGTATTTTAGTGAAAACCGCATCATGTTTGGAGGCTTGGTTGAGGAAATAGAGCAACCGAAAGATAATTTGTGATGAGCTGGGTCGAAATTCTGTAATTTTACTTTTTGACTAATTTTTCGGAAACGAGCGATCGTATAACATTTTGGTTTGCAGTTGTGGGTAGAGCATTTAAATACCTTTCTTTTGATGTGTATTTTGATTGGTTGGGAAATAATTTTGAAAATACTACTTTTTTCGGCAAGGGTTAGCCCACGATTTTCTCGAAAAACTGAAAAAAAATCATTTTTGTGATTTATGCATCAATTGAAAGGTGGGTCGATGCTCTGTATTTTAGTGAAAACCGCATCATGTTTGGAGGCTTGGTTGAGGAAATAGAGCAACCGAAAGATAATTTGTGATGAGCTGGGTCGAAATTCTGTAATTTTACTTTTTGACTAATTTTTCGGAAACGAGCGATCGTATAACATTTTGGTTTGCAGTTGTGGGTAGAGCATTTAAATACCTTTCTTTTGATGTGCATTTTGATTGGGTGGGAAATAGTTTTGAAAATACTACTTTTTCGGCAATGGGTTAGCCCACGATTTTCTCGAAAAACTGAAAAAAAATCATTTTTGAGATTTATGCATCAATTGAAAGGTGGGTCGATGCTCTGTATTTTAGTGAAAACCGCATCATGTTTGGAGGCTTGGTTGAGGAAATAGAGCAACCGAAAGATAATTTGTGATGAGCTGGGTCGAAATTCTGTAATTTTACTTTTTGACTAATTTTTCGGAAACGAGCGATCGTATAACATTTTGGTTTGCAGTTGTGGGTAGAGCATTTAAATACCTTTCTTTTGATGTGTATTTTGATTGGTTGGGAAATAATTTTTGAAAATACTACTTTTTTCGGCAATGGGAAACGATTTTCTCGAAAAACTGAAAAAAAATCATTTTAGTGATTTATGCATCAATTGAAAGGTGGGTCGATGCTCTGTATTTTAGTGAAAACCGCATCATGTTTGGAGGCTTGGTTGAGAAAATAGAGCAACCGAAAGATAATTTGTGATGAGCTGGGTCGAAATTCTGTAATTTTACTTTTTGACTAATTTTTCGGAAACGAGCGATCGTATAACATTTTGGTTTGCAGTTGTGGGTAGAGCATTTAAATACCTTTCTTTTGATGTGTATTTTGATTGGGTGGGAAATAGTTTTGAAAATACTACTTTTTTCGGCAAGGGTTAGCCCACGATTTTCTCGAAAAACTGAAAAACAATCATTTTTGTTATTTATGCATCAATTGAAAGGTGGGTCGATGCTCTGTATTTTAGTGAAAACCGCATCATGCTTGGAGGCTTGGTTGAGGAAATAGAGCAACCGAAAGATAATTTGTGATGAGCTGGGTCGAAATTCTGTAATTTTACTTTTTGACTAATTTTTCGGAAACGAGCGATCGTATAACATTTTGGTTTGCAGTTGTGGGTAGAGCATTTAAATACTTTTCTTTTGATGTGAATTTTGATTGGGTGGGAAATAGTTTTGAAAATACTACTTTTTCGGCAATGGGTTAGCCCACGATTTTCTCGAAAAACTGAAAAAAAAATCATTTTTGAGATTTATGCATCAATTGAAAGCTGGGTCGATGCTCTGTATTTTAGTGAAAACCGCATCATGTTTGGAGGCTTGGTTGAGGAAATAGAGCAAACGAAAGATAATTTGTGATGAGCTGGGTCGAAATTCTGTAATTTTACTTTTTGACTAATTTTTCGGAAACGAGCGATCGTATAACATTTTGGTTTGCAGTTGTGGGTAGAGCATTTAAATACCTTTCTTTTGATGTGTATTTTGATTGGTTGGGAAATAATTTTGAAAATACTACTTTTTCGGCAAGGGTTAGCCCACGATTTTCTCGAAAAACTGAAAAAAAATCATTTTTGTGATTTATGCATCAATTGAAAGGTGGGTCGATGCTCTGTATTTTAGTGAAAACCGCATCATGTTTGGAGGCTTGGTTGAGGAAATAGAGCAACCGAAAGATAATTTGTGATGAGCTGGGTCGAAATTCTGTAATTTTACTTTTTGACTAATTTTTCGGAAACGAGCGATCGTATAACATTTTGGTTTGCAGTTGTGGGTAGAGCATTTAAATACCTTTTTTTTGATGTGCATTTTGATTGGGTGGGAAATAGTTTTGAAAATACTACTTTTTCGGCAATGGGTTAGCCCACGATTTTCTCGAAAAACTGAAAAAAAATCATTTTTGTGATTTATGCATCAATTGAAAGGTGGGTCGATGCTCTGTATTTTAGTGAAAACCGCATCATGTTTGGAGGCTTGGTTGAGGAAATAGAGCAACCGAAAGATAATTTGTGATGAGCTGGGTCGAAATTCTGTAATTTTACTTTTTGACTAATTTTTCGGAAACGAGCGATCGTATAACATTTTGGTTTGCAGTTGTGGGTAAAGCATTTAAATACCTTTCTTTTGATGTGTATTTTGATTGGTTGGGAAATAATTTTTGAAAATACTACTTTTTTCGGCAATGGGAAACGATTTTCTCGAAAAACTGAAAAAAATCATTTTAGTGATTTATGCATCAATTGAAAGGTGGGTCGATGCTCTGTATTTTAGTGAAAACCGCATCATGTTTGGAGGCTTGGTTGAGAAAATAGAGCAACCGAAAGATAATTTGTGATGAGCTGGGTCGAAATTCTGTAATTTTACTTTTTGACTAATTTTTCGGAAACGAGCGATCGTATAACATTTTGGTTTGCAGTTGTGGGTAGAGCATTTAAATACCTTTCTTTTGATGTGTATTTTGATTGGGTGGGAAATAGTTTTGAAAATACTACTTTTTTCGGCAAGGGTTAGCCCACGATTTTCTCGAAAAACTGAAAAAAAATCATTTTTGTTATTTATGCATCAATTGAAAGGTGGGTCGATGCTCTGTATTTTAGTGAAAACCGCATCATGTTTGGAGGCTTGGTTGAGGAAATAGAGCAACCGAAAGATAATTTGTGATGAGCTGGGTCGAAATTCTGTAATTTTACTTTTTGACTAATTTTTCGGAAACGAGCGATCGTATAACATTTTGGTTTGCAGTTGTGGGTAGAGCATTTAAATACCTTTCTTTTGATGTGTATTTTGATTGGTTGGGAAATAATTTTGAAAATACTACTTTTTTCGGCAAGGGTTAGCCCACGATTTTCTCGAAAAACTGAAAAAAAAATCATTTTTGTGATTTATGCATCAATTGAAAGGTGGGTCGATGCTCTGTATTTTAGTGAAAACCGCATCATGTTTGGAGGCTTGGTTGAGGAAATAGAGCAACCGAAAGATAATTTGTGATGAGCTGGTTCGAAATTCTGTAATTTTACTTTTTGACTAATTTTTCGGAAACGAGCGATCGTATAACATTTTGGTTTGCAGTTGTGGGTAGAGCATTTAAATACCTTTCTTTTGATGTGTATTTTGATTGGTTGGGAAATAATTTTGAACATACTACTTTTTTCGGCAATGGGTTAGCCCACGATTTTCTCGAAAAACTGAAAAAAAATCATTTTTGAGATTTATGCATCAATTGAAAGGTGGGTCGATGCTCTGTATTTTAGTGAAAACCGCATCATGTTTGGAGGCTTGGTTGAGGAAATAGAGCAACCGAAAGATAATTTGTGATGAGATGGGTCGAAATTCTGTAATTTTACTTTTTGACTAATTTTTCGGAAACGAGCGATCGTATAACATTTTGGTTTGCAGTTGTGGGTAGAGCATTTAAATACCTTTCTTTTGATGTGCATTTTGATTGGGTGGGAAATAGTTTTGAAAATACTACTTTTTCGGCAATGGGTTAGCCCACGATTTTCTCGAAA
The DNA here is from genome assembly GCF_945859685.1 of Eupeodes corollae. NCBI lineage: Eukaryota > Metazoa > Arthropoda > Insecta > Diptera > Syrphidae > Eupeodes > Eupeodes corollae. The sequence continues at coordinate 170,512,811 of NC_079147.1, read as the reverse complement.
AACTGAAAAAAAATCATTTTTGAGATTTATGCATCAATTGAAAGGTGGGTCGATGCTCTGTATTTTAGTGAAAACCGCATCATGTTTGGAGGCTTGGTTGAGGAAATAGAGCAACCGAAAGATAATTTGTGATGAGCTGGGTCGAAATTCGAATTTCTGTAATTTTACTTTTTGACTAATTTTTCGGAAACGAGCGATCGTATAACATTTTGGTTTGCAGTTGTGGGTAGAGCATTTAAATACCTTTCTTTTGATGTGCATTTTGATTGGGTGGGAAATAGTTTTGAAAATACTACTTTTTTCGGCAAGGGTTAGCCCACGATTTTCTCGAAAAACTGAAAAAAAAATCATTTTTGTGATTTATGCATCAATTGAAAGGTGGGTCGATGCTCTGTATTTTAGTGAAAACCGCATCATGTTTGGAGGCTTGGTTGAGGAAATAGAGCAAGCGAAAGATAATTTGTGATGAGCTGGGTCGAAATTCTGTAATTTTTCTTTTTGACTAATTTTTCGGAAACGAGCGATCGTATAACATTTTGGTTTGCAGTTGTGGGTAGAGCATTTAAATACCTTTCTTTTGATGTGCATTTTGATTGGGTGGGAAATAGATTTGAAAATGCTACTTTTTCGGCAATGGGTTAGCCCACGATTTTCTCGAAAAACTGAAAAAAAATCATTTTTGAGATTTATGCATCAATTGAAAGGTGGGTCGATGCTCTGTATTTTAGTGAAAACCGCATCATATTTGGAGGCTTGGTTGAGGAAATAGAGCAACCGAAAGATAATTTGTGATGAGCTGGGTCGAAATTCTGTAATTTTACTTTTTGACTAATTTTTCGGAAACGAGCGATCGTATAACATTTTGGTTTGCAGTTGTGGGTAGAGCATTTAAATACCTTTCTTTTGATGTGTATTTTGATTGGTTGGGAAATAATTTTGAAAATACTACTTTTTTCGGCAAGGGTTAGCCCACGATTTTCTCGAAAAACTGAAAAAAAATCATTTTTGTGATTTATGCATCAATTGAAAGGTGGGTCGATGCTCTGTATTTTAGTGAAAACCGCATCATGTTTGGAGGCTTGGTTGAGGAAATAGAGCAACCGAAAGATAATTTGTGATGAGCTGGGTCGAAATTCTGTAATTTTACTTTTTGACTAATTTTTCGGAAACGAGCGATCGTATAACATTTTGGTTTGCAGTTGTGGGTAGAGCATTTAAATACCTTTCTTTTGATGTGTATTTTGATTGGTTGGGAAATAATTTTTGAAAATACTACTTTTTTCGGCAAGGGTTAGCCCACGATTTTCTCGAAAAACTGAAAAAAAATCATTTTTGAGATTTATGCATCAATTGAAAGGTGGGTCGATGCTCTGTATTTTAGTGAAAACCGCATCATGTTTGGAGGCTTGGTTGAGAAAATAGAGCAACCGAAAGATAATTTGTGATGAGCTGGGTCGAAATTCTGTAATTTTACTTTTTGACTAATTTTTCGGAAACGAGCGATCGTATAACATTTTGGTTTGCAGTTGTGGGTAGAGCATTTAAATACCTTTCTTTTGATGTGTATTTTGATTGGGTGGGAAATAGTTTTGAAAATACTACTTTTTTTCGGTTAGCCCACGATTTTCTCGAAAAACTGAAAAAAAATCATTTTTGTTATTTATGCATCAATTGAAAGGTGGGTCGATGCTCTGTATTTTAGTGAAAACCGCATCATGTTTGGAGGCTTGGTTGAGGAAATAGAGCAACCGAAAGATAATTTGTGATGAGCTGGGTCGAAATTACGTAATTTTACTTTTTGACTAATTTTTCGGAAACGAGCGATCGTATAACATTTTGGTTTGCAGTTGTGGGTAGAGCATTTAAATACCTTTCTTTTGATGTGTATTTTGATTGGTTGGGAAATAATTTTGAAAATACTACTTTTTTCGGCAAGGGTTATCCCACGATTTTCTCGAAAAACTGAAAAAAAAATCATTTTTGTGATTTATGCATCAATTGAAAGGTGGGTCGATGCTCTGTATTTTAGTGAAAACCGCATCATGTTTGGAGGCTTGGTTGAGGAATTAGAGCAACCGAAAGATAATTTGTGATGAGCTGGGTCGAAATTCTGTAATTTTACTTTTTGACTAATTTTTCGGAAACGAGCGATCGTATAACATTTTGGTTTGCAGTTGTGGGTAGAGCATTTAAATACCTTTCTTTTGATGTGTATTTTGATTGGTTGGGAAATAATTTTGAACATACTACTTTTTTCGGCAATGGGTTAGCCCACGATTTTCTCGAAAAACTGAAAAAAAATCATTTTTGAGATTTATGCATCAATTGAAAGGTGGGTCGATGCTCTGTATTTTAGTGAAAACCGCATCATGTTTGGAGGCTTGGTTGAGGAAATAGAGCAACCGAAAGATAATTTGTGATGAGATGGGTCGAAATTCTGTAATTTTACTTTTTGACTAATTTTTCGGAAACGAGCGATCGTATAACATTTTGGTTTGCAGTTGTGGGTAGAGCATTTAAATACCTTTCTTTTGTTGTGCATTTTGATTGGGTGGGAAATAGTTTTGAAAATACTACTTTTTCGGCAATGGGTTAGCCCACGATTTTCTCGAAAAACTGAAAAAAAATCATTTTTGAGATTTATGCATCAATTGAAAGGTGGGTCGATGCTCTGTATTTTAGTGAAAACCGCATCATGTTTGGAGGCTTGGTTGAGGAAATAGAGCAACCGAAAGATAATTTGTGATGAGCTGGGTCGAAATTCTGTAATTTTACTTTTTGACTAATTTTTCGGAAACGAGCGATCGTATAACATTTTGGTTTGCAGTTGTGGGTAGAGCATTTAAATACCTTTCTTTTGATGTGTATTTTGATTGGTTGGGAAATAATTTTGAAAATACTACTTTTTTCGGCAAGGGTTAGCCCACGATTTTCTCGAAAAACTGAAAAAAAAATCATTTTTGTGGTTTATGCATCAATTGAAAGGTGGGTCGATGCTCTGTATTTTAGTGAAAACCGCATCATGTTTGGAGGCTTGGTTGAGGAATTAGAGCAACCGAAAGATAATTTGTGATGAGCTGGGTCGAAATTCTGTAATTTTACTTTTTGACTAATTTTTCGGAAACGAGCGATCGTATAACATTTTGGTTTGCAGTTGTGGGTAGAGCATTTAAATACCTTTCTTTTGATGTGTATTTTGATTGGTTGGGAAATAATTTTGAACATACTACTTTTTTCGGCAATGGGTTAGCCCACGATTTTCTCGAAAAACTGAAAAAAAATCATTTTTGAGATTTATGCATCAATTGAAAGGTGGGTCGATGCTCTGTATTTTAGTGAAAACCGCATCATGTTTGGAGGCTTGGTTGAGGAAATGGAGCAACCGAAAGATAATTTGTGATGAGATGGGTCGAAATTCTGTAATTTTACTTTTTGACTAATTTTTCGGAAACGAGCGATCGTATAACATTTTGGTTTGCAGTTGTGGGTAGAGCATTTAAATACCTTTCTTTTGATGTGCATTTTGATTGGGTGGGAAATAGTTTTGAAAATACTACTTTTTCGGCAATGGGTTAGCCCACGATTTTCTCGAAAAACTGAAAAAAAAATCATTTTTGAGATTTATGCATCAATTGAAAGGTGGGTCGATGATCTGTATTTTAGTGAAAACCGCATCATGTTTGGAGGCTTGGTTGAGGAAATAGAGCAACCGAAAGATAATTTGTGATGAGCTGGGTCGAAATTCTGTAATTTTACTTTTTGACTAATTTTTCGGAAACGAGCGATCGTATAACATTTTGGTTTGCAGTTGTGGGTAGAGCATTTAAATACCTTTCTTTTGATGTGCATTTTGATTGGGTGGGAAATAGTTTTGAAAATACTACTTTTTTCGGCAAGGGTTAGCCCACGATTTTCTCGAAAAACTGAAAAAAAATCATTTTTGTGATTTATGCATCAATTGAAAGGTGGGTCGATGCTCTGTATTTTAGTGAAAACCGCATCATGTTTGGAGGCTTGGTTGAGGAAATAGAGCAAGCGAAAGATAATTTGTGATGAGCTGGGTCGAAATTCTGTAATTTTACTTTTTGACTAATTTTTCGGAAACGAGCGATCGTATAACATTTTGGTTTGCAGTTGTGGGTAGAGCATTTAAATACATTTCTTTTGATGTGCATTTTGATTGGGTGGGAAATAGATTTGAAAATGCTACTTTTTCGGCAATGGGTTAGCCCACGATTTTCTCGAAAAACTGAAAAAAAAATCATTTTTGAGATTTATGCATCAATTGAAAGGTGGGTCGATGCTCTGTATTTTAGTGAAAACCGCATCATGTTTGGAGGCTTGGTTGAGGAAATAGAGCAACCGAAAGATAATTTGTGATGAGCTGGGTCGAAATTCTGTAATTTTACTTTTTGACTAATTTTTCGGAAAAGAGCGATCGTATAACATTTTGGTTTGCAGTTGTGGGTAGAGCATTTAAATACCTTTCTTTTGATGTGTATTTTGATTGGTTGGGATATAATTTTGAACATACTACTTTTTTCGGCAATGGGTTAGCCCACGATTTTCTCGAAAAACTGAAAAAAAATCATTTTTGAGATTTATGCATCAATTGAAAGGTGGGTCGATGGTCTGTATTTTAGTGAAAACCGCATCATGTTTGGAGGCTTGGTTGAGGAAATAGAGCAACCGAAAGATAATTTGTGATGAGATGGGTCGAAATTCTGTAATTTTACTTTTTGACTAATTTTTCGGAAACGAGCGATCGTATAACATTTTGGTTTGCAGTTGTGGGTAGAGCATTTAAATACCTTTCTTTTGATGTGCATTTTGATTGGGTGGGAAATAGTTTTGAAAATACTACTTTTTCGGCAATGGGTTAGCCCACGATTTTCTCGAAAAACTGAAAAAAAATCATTTTTGAGATTTATGCATCAATTGAAAGGTGGGTCGATGCTCTGTATTTTAGTGAAAACCGCATCATGTTTGGAGGCTTGGTTGAGGAAATAGAGCAACCGAAAGATAATTTGTGATGAGCTGGGTCGAAATTTTGTAATTTTACTTTTTGACTAATTTTTCGGAAACGAGCGATCGTATAACATTTTGGTTTGCAGTTGTGGGTAGAGCATTTAAATACCTTTCTTTTGATGTGCATTTTGATTGGGTGGGAAATAGTTTTGAAAACACTACTTTTTCGGCAATGGGTTAGCCCACGATTTTCTCGAAAAACTGAAAAAAAATCATTTTTGAGATTTATGCATCAATTGAAAGGTGGGTCGATGCTCTGTATTTTAGTGAAAACCGCATCATGTTTGGAGGCTTGGTTGAGGAAATAGAGCAACCGAAAGATAATTTGTGATGAGCTGGGTCGAAATTCTGTAATTTTACTTTTTGACTAATTTTTCGGAAACGAGCGATCGTATAACATTTTGGTTTGCAGTTGTGGGTAGAGCATTTAAATACCTTTCTTTTGATGTGTATTTTGATTGGTTGGGAAATAATTTTGAAAATACTACTTTTTTCGGCAATGGGTTAGCCCACGATTTTCTCGAAAAACTGAAAAAAAATCATTTTTGTGATTTATGCATCAATTGAAAGGTGGGTCGATGCTCTGTATTTTAGTGAAAACCGCATCATGTTTGGAGGCTTGGTTGAGGAAATAGAGCAACCGAAAGATAATTTGTGATGAGCTGGGTCGAAATTCTGTAATTTTACTTTTTGACTAATTTTTCGGAAACGAGCGATCGTATAACATTTTGGTTTGCAGTTGTGGGTAGAGCATTTAAATACCTTTCTTTTGATGTGCATTTTGATTGGGTGGGAAATAGTTTTGAAAATACTACTTTTTTCGGCAAGGGTTAGCCCACGATTTTCTCGAAAAACTGAAAAAAAATCATTTTTGTGATTTATGCATCAATTGAAAGGTGGGTCAATGCTCTGTATTTTAGTGAAAAACCGCATCATGTTTGGAGGCTTGGTTGAGGAAATAGAGCAAGCGAAAGATAATTTGTGATGAGCTGGGTCGAAATTCTGTAATTTTACTTTTTGACTAATTTTTCGGAAACGAGCGATCGTATAACATTTTGGTTTGCAGTTGTGGGTAGAGCATTTAAATACCTTTCTTTTGATGTGCATTTTGATTGGGTGGGAAATAGTTTTGAAAATACTACTTTTTTCGGCAAGGGTTAGCCCACGATTTTCTCGAAAAACTGAAAAAAAATCATTTTTGCGATTTATGCATCAATTGAAAGGTGGGTCGATGCTCTGTATTTTAGTGAAAACCGCATCATGTTTGGAGGCTTGGTTGAGGAAATAGAGCAACCGAAAGATAATTTGTGATGAGCTGGGTCGAAATTCTGTAATTTTACTTTTTGACTAATTTTTCGGAAACGAGCGATCGTATAACATTTTGGTTTGCAGTTGTGGGTTGAGCATTTAAATACCTTTCTTTTGATGTGCATTTTGATTGGGTGGGAAATAGTTTTGAAAACACTACTTTTTCGGCAATGGGTTAGCCCACGATTTTCTCGAAAAACTGAAAAAAAATCATTTTTGAGATTTATGCATCAATTGAAAGGTGGGTCGATGCTCTGTATTTTAGTGAAAACCGCATCATGTTTGGAGGCTTGGTTGAGGAAATAGAGCAACCGAAAGATAATTTGTGATGAGCTGGGTCGAAATTCTGTAATTTTACTTTTTGACTAATTTTTCGGAAACGAGCGATCGTATAACATTTTGGTTTGCAGTTGTGGGTAGAGCATTTAAATACCTTAATTTTGATGTGCATTTTGATTGGGTGGGAAATAGTTTTGAAAATACTACTTTTTTTCGGCAAGGGTTAGCCCACGATTTTCTCGAAAAACTGAAAAAAAATCATTTTTGCGATTTATGCATCAATTGAAAGGTGGGTCGATGCTCTGTATTTTAGTGAAAACCGCATCATGTTTGGAGGCTTGGTTGAGGAAATAGAGCAACCGAAAGATAATTTGTGATGAGCTGGGTCGAAATTCTGTAATTTTACTTTTTGACTAATTTTTCGGAAACGAGCGATCGTATAACATTTTGGTTTGCAGTTGTGGGTTGAGCATTTAAATACCTTTCTTTTGATGTGCATTTTGATTGGGTGGAAAATAGTTTTGAAAACACTACTTTTTCGGCAATGGGTTAGCCCACGATTTTCTCGAAAAACTGAAAAAAAATCATTTTTGAGATTTATGCATCAATTGAAAGGTGGGTCGATGCTCTGTATTTTAGTGAAAACCGCATCATGTTTGGAGGCTTGGTTGAGGAAATAGAGCAACCGAAAGATAATTTGTGATGAGCTGGGTCGAAATTCTGTAATTTTACTTTTTGACTAATTTTTCGGAAACGAGCGATCGTATAACATTTTGGTTTGCAGTTGTGGGTAGAGCATTTAAATACCTTTCTTTTGATGTGTATTTTGATTGGTTGGGAAATAATTTTGAAAATACTACTTTTTTCGGCAATGGGTTAGCCCACGATTTTCTCGAAAAACTGAAAAAAAATCATTTTTGTGATTTATGCATCAATTGAAAGGTGGGTCGATGCTCTGTATTTTAGTGAAAACCGCATCATGTTTGGAGGCTTGGTTGAGGAAATAGAGCAACCGAAAGATAATTTGTGATGAGCTGGGTCGAAATTCTGTAATTTTACTTTTTGACTAATTTTTCGGAAACGAGCGATCGTATAACATTTTGGTTTGCAGTTGTGGGTAGAGCATTTAAATACCTTTCTTTTGATGTGCATTTTGATTGGGTGGGAAATAGTTTTGAAAATACTACTTTTTTCGGCAAGGGTTAGCCCACGATTTTCTCGAAAAACTGAAAAAAAATCATTTTTGAGATTTATGCATCAATTGAAAGGTGGGTCGATGCTCTGTATTTTAGTGAAAACCGCATCATGTTTGGAGGCTTGGTTGAGGAAATAGAGCAACCGAAAGATAATTTGTGATGAGCTGGGTCGAAATTCTGTAATTTTACTTTTTGACTAATTTTTCGGAAACGAGCGATCGTATAACATTTTGGTTTGCAGTTGTGGGTAGAGCATTTAAATACCTTTCTTTTGATGTGCATTTTGATTGGGTGGGAAATAGTTTTGAAAATAGTACTTTTTTCGGCAATGGGTTAGTCCACGATTTTCTCGAAAAACTGTTAAAAAATTATTTTTGAGATTTATGCATCAATTGAAAGGTGGGTCGATGCTCTGTATTTTAGTGAAAACCGCATCATGTTTGGAGGCTTGGTTGAGGAAATAGAGCAACCGAAAGATAATTTGTGATGAGCTGGGTCGAAATTCTGTAATTTTACTTTTTGACTAATTTTTCGGAAACGAGCGATCGTATAACATTTTGCTTTGCAGTTGTGGGTAGAGCATTTAAATACCTTTCTTTTGATGTGCATTTTGATTGGGTGGGAAATAGTTTTGAAAATACTACTTTTTTCGGCAAGGGTTAGCCCACGATTTTCTCGAAAAACTGAAAAAAAATCATTTTTGTGATTTATGCATCAATTGAAAGGTGGGTCGATGCTCTGTATTTTAGTGAAAACCGCATCATGTTTGGAGGCTTGGTTGAGGAAATAGAGCAACCGAAAGATAATTTGTGATGAGCTGGGTCGAAATTCTGTAATTTTACTTTTTGACTAATTTTTCGGAAACGAGCGATCGTATAACATTTTGGTTTGCAGTTGTGGGTAGAGCATTTAAATACCTTTCTTTTGATGTGCATTTTGATTGGGTGGGAAATAGATTTGAAAATGCTACTTTTTCGGCAATGGGTTAGCCCACGATTTTCTCGAAAAACTGAAAAAAAATCATTTTTGTGATTTATGCATCAATTGAAAGGTGGGTCGATGCTCTGTATTTTAGTGAAAGCCGCATCATGTGTTTTGTGAATTGTGCATTTTGATTGGGTGGGAAATAGTTTTGAAAATACTACTTGGTTGAGGAAATAGAGCAACCGAAAGATAATTTGTGATGAGCTGGGTCGAAATTCTGTAATTTTACTTTTTGACTAATTTTTCGGAAACGAGCGATCGTATAACATTTTGGTTTGCAGTTGTGGGTAGAGCATTTAAATACCTTTCTTTTGATGTGCATTTTGATTGGGTGGGAAATAGTTTTGAAAATACTACTTTTTCGGCAAGGGTTAGCCCACGATTTACTCGAAAACCTGAAAAAAATCATTTTTGAGATTTATGCATCAATTGAAAGGTGGGTCGATGCTCTGTATTTTAGTGAAAACCGCATCATGTTTGGAGGCTTGGTTGAGGAAATAGAGCAACCGAAAGATAATTTGTGATGAGCTGGGTCGAAATTCTGTAATTTTACTTTTTGACTAATTTTTCGGAAACGAGCGATCGTATAACATTTTGGTTTGCAGTTGTGGGTAGAGCATTTAAATACCTTTCTTTTGATGTGCATTTTGATTGGGTGGGAAATAGTTTTGAAAATACTACTTTTTCGGCAATGGGTTAGCCCACGATTTTCTCGAAAAACTGAAAAAAAATCATTTTTGTGATTTATGCATCAATTGAAAGGTGGGTCGATGCTCTGTATTTTAGTGGAAACCGCATCATGTTTGGAGGCTTGGTTGAGGAAATAGAGCATCCGAAAGATAATTTGTGATGAGCTGGGTCGAAATTCTGTAATTTTACTTTTTGACTAATTTTTCGGAAACGAGTGATCGTATAACATTTTGGTTTGCAGTTGCGGGTAGAGCATTTAAATACCTTTCTTTTGATGTGCATTTTGATTGGGTGGGAAATAGTTTTGAAAATACTACTTTTTTCGGCAAGGGTTAGCCCACGATTTTCTCGAAAAACTGAAAAAAAAATAATTTTTGAGATTTATGCATCAATTGAAAGGTGGGTCGATGCTCTGTATTTTAGTGAAAACCGCATCATGTTTGGAGGCTTGGTTGAGGAAATAGAGCAACCGAAAGATAATTTGTGATGAGCTGGGTCGAAATTCTGTAATTTTACTTTTTGACTAATTTTTCGGAAACGAGCGATCGTATAACATTTTGGTTTGCAGTTGTGGGTAGAGCATTTAAATACCTTTCTTTTGATGTGCATTTTGATTGGGTGGGAAATAGTTTTGAAAATACTACTTTTTCGGCAATGGGTTAGCCCACGATTTTCTCGAAAAACTTAAAAAAAACCATTTTGTGATTTATGCATCAATTGAAAGGTGGGTCGATGCTCTGTATTTTAGTGAAAACCGCTTCATGTTTGGAGGCTTGGTTGAGGAAATAGAGCAACCGAAAGATAATTTGTGATGAGCTGGGTCGAAATTCTGTAATTTTACTTTTTGACTAATTTTTCGGAAACGAGCGATCGTATAACATTTTGGTTTGCAGTTGTGGGTAGAGCATTTAAATACCTTTCTTTTGATGTGCATTTTGATTGGGTGGGAAATAAATTTGAAAATACTACTTTTTCGGCAATGGGTTAGCCCACGATTTTCTCGAAAAACTGAAAAAAAAATCATTTTTGTGATTTATGCATCAATTGAAAGGTGGGTCGATGCTCTGTATTTTAGTGAAAACCGCATCATGTTTGGAGGCTTGGTTGAGGAAATAGAGCAACCGAAAGATAATTTGTGATGAGCTGGGTCGAAATTCTGTAATTTTACTTTTTGACTAATTTTTCGGAAACGAGTGATCGTATAACATTTTGGTTTGCAGTTGTGGGTAGAGCATTTAAATACCTTTCTTTTGATGTGCATTTTGATTGGGTGGGAAATAGTTTTGAAAATACTACTTTTTTCGGCAAGGGTTAGCCCACGATTTTCTCGAAAAACTGAAAAAAAATCATTTTTGAGATTTATGCATCAATTGAAAGGTGGGTCGATGCTCTGTATTTTAGTGAAAACCGCATCATGTTTGGAGGCTTGGTTGAGGAAATAGAGCAACCGAAAGATAATTTGTGATGAGCTGGGTCGAAATTCTGTAATTTTACTTTTTGACTAATTTTTCGGAAACGAGCGATCGTATAACATTTTGGTTTGCAGTTGTGGGTAGAGCATTTAAATACCTTTCTTTTGATGTGCATTTTGATTGGGTGGGAAATAGTTTTGAAAATACTACTTTTTCGGCAATGGGTTAGCCCACGATTTTCTCGAAAAACTGAAAAAAAAATCATTTTTGAGATTTATGCATCAATTGAAAGGTGGGTCGATGCTCTGTATTTTAGTGAAAACCGCATCATGTTTGGAGGCTTGGTTGAGGAAATAGAGCAACCGAAAGATAATTTGTGATGAGCTGGGTCGAAATTCTGTAATTTTACTTTTTGACTAATTTTTCGGAAACGAGCGATCGTATAACATTTTGGTTTGCAGTTGTGGATAGAGCATTTAAATACCTTTCTTTTGATGTGTATTTTGATTGGTTGGGAAATAATTTTGAAAATACTACTTTTTTCGGCAAGGGTTAGCCCACGATTTTCTCGAAAAACTGAAAAAAAATCATTTTTGAGATTTATGCATCAATTGAAAGGTGGGTCGATGCTCTGTATTTCAGTGGAAACCGCATCATGTTTGGAGGCTTGGTTGAGAAAATAGAGCAACCGAAAGATAATTTGTGATGAGCTGGGTCGAAATTCTGTAATTTTACTTTTTGACTAATTTTTCGGAAACGAGCGATCGTATAACATTTTGGTTTGCAGTTGTGGGTAGAGCATTTAAATACCTTTCTTTTGATAAGTAGTTTGATTGGTTGGGAAATAATTTTGAAAATACTACTTTTTTGGCAATGGGTTAGCCCACGATTTTCTCGAAAAACTGAAAAAAAAATCATTTTTGTGATTTATGCATCAATTGAAAGGTAGGTCGATGCTCTGTATTTTAGTGAAAACCGCATCATGTTTGGAGGCTTGGTTGAGGAAATAGAGCAACCGAAAGATAATTTGTGATGAGCTGGGTCGAAATTCTGTAATTTTACTTTTTGACTAATTTTTCGGAAACGAGCGATCGTATACCATTTTGGTTTGCAGTTGTGGGTAGAGCATTTAAATACCTTTCTTTTGATGTGCATTTTGATTGGGTGGGAAATAGTTTTGAAAATACTACTTTTTTCGGCAAGGGTTAGCCCACGATTTTCTCGAAAAACTGAAAAAAAATCATTTTTGTGATTTATGCATCAATTGAAAGGTGGGTCGATGCTCTGTATTTTAGTGAAAACCGCATCATGTTTGGAGGCTTGGTTGAGGAAATAGAGCAACCGAAAGATAATTTGTGATGAGCTGGGTCGAAATTCTGTAATTTTACTTTTTGACTAATTTTTCGGAAACGAGCGATCGTATAACATTTTGGTTTGCAGTTGTGGGTAGAGCATTTAAATACCTTTCTTTTGATGTGCATTTTGATTGGGTGGGAAATAGTTTTGAAAATACTACTTTTTCGGCAATGGGTTAGCCCACGATTTTCTCGAAAAACTGAAAAAAAAATCATTTTTGAGATTTATGCATCAATTGAAAGGTGGGTCGATGCTCTGTATTTTAGTGAAAACCGCATCATGTTTGGAGGCTTGGTTGAGGAAATAGAGCAACCGAAAGATAATTTGTGATGAGCTGGGTCGAAATTCTGTAATTTTACTTTTTGACTAATTTTTCGGAAACGAGCGATCGTATAACATTTTGGTTTGCAGTTGTGGATAGAGCATTTAAATACCTTTCTTTTGATGTGTATTTTGATTGGTTGGGAAATAATTTTGAAAATACTGCTTTTTTCGGCAAGGGTTAGCCCACGATTTTCTCGAAAAACTGAAAAAAAAATCATTTTTGAGATTTATGCATCAATTGAAAGGTGGGTCGATGCTCTGTATTTCAGTGGAAACCGCATCATGTTTGGAGGCTTGGTTGAGGAAATAGAGCAACCGAAAGATAATTTGTGATGAGCTGGGTCGAAATTCTGTAATTTTACTTTTTGACTAATTTTTCGGAAACGAGCGATCGTATAACATTTTGGTTTGCAGTTGTGGGTAGAGCATTTAAATACCTTTCTTTTGATAAGTAGTTTGATTGGTTGGGAAATAATTTTGAAAATACTACTTTTTTGGCAATGGGTTAGCCCACGATTTTCTCGAAAAACTGAAAAAAAAAAATCTTTTTTGTGATTTATGCATCAATTGAAAGGTAGGTCGATGATCTGTATTTTAGTGAAAACCGCATCATGTTTGGAGGCTTGGTTGAGGAAATAGAGCAACCGAAAGATAATTTGTGATGAGCTGGGTCGAAATTCTGTAATTTTACTTTTTGACTAATTTTTCGGAAACGAGCGATCGTATAACATTTTGGTTTGCAGTTGTGGGTAGAGCATTTAAATACCTTTCTTTTGATGTGCATTTTGATTGGATGGGAAATAGTTTTGAAAATACTACTTTTTTCGGCAAGGGTTAGCCCACGATTTTCTCGAAAAACTGAAAAAAAATCATTTTTGTGATTTATGCATCAATTGAAAGGTGGGTCGATGCTCTGTATTTTAGTGAAAACCGCATCATGTTTGGAGGCTTGGTTGAGGAAATAGAGCAACCGAAAGATAATTTGTGATGAGCTGGGTCGAAATTCTGTAATTTTACTTTTTGACTAATTTTTCGGAAACGAGCGATCGTATAACATTTTGGTTTGCAGTTGTGGGTAGAGCATTTAAATACCTTTCTTTTGATGTGCATTTTGATTGGGTGGGAAATAGTTTTGAAAATACTACTTTTTTCGGCAAGGGTTAGCCCACGATTTTCTCGAAAAACTGAAAAAAAATCATTTTTGTGATTTATGCATCAATTGAAAGGTGGGTCGATGCTCTGTATTTTAGTGACAACCGCATCATGTTTGGAGGCTTGGTTGAGGAAATAGAGCAACCGAAAGATAATTTGTGATGAGCTGGGTCGAAATTCTGTAATTTTACTTTTTGACTAATTTTTCGGAAACGAGCGATCGTATAACATTTTGGTTTGCAGTTGTGGGTAGAGCATTTAAATACCTTTCTTTTGATGTGCATTTTGATTGGGTGGGAAATAGTTTTGAAAATACTACTTTTTTCGGCAAGGGTTAGCCCACGATTTTCTCGAAAAACTGAAAAAAAATCATTTTTGTGATTTATGCATCAATTGAAAGGTGGGTCGATGCTCTGTATTTTAGTGAAAACCGCATCATGTTTGGAGGCTTGGTTGAGGAAATAGAGCAACCGAAAGATAATTTGTGATGAGCTGGGTCGAAATTCTGTAATTTTACTTTTTGACTAATTTTTCGGAAACGAGCGATCGTATAACATTTTGGTTTGCAGTTGTGGGTAGAGCATTTAAATACCTTTCTTTTGATGTGCATTTTGATTGGGTGGGAAATAGTTTTGAAAATACTACTTTTTTCGGCAAGGGTTAGCCCACGATTTTCTCGAAAAACTGAAAAAAAATCATTTTTGTGATTTATGCATCAATTAAAAGATGGGTCGATGCTCTGTATTTTAGTGAAAACCGCATCATGTTTGGAGGCTTGGTTGAGGAAATAGAGCAACCGAAAGATAATTTGTGATGAGCTGGGTCGAAATTCTGTAATTTTACTTTTTGACTAATTTTTCGGAAACGAGTGATCGTATAACATTTTGGTTTGCAGTTGTGGGTAGAGCATTTAAATACCTTTCTTTTGATGTGCATTTTGATTGGGTGGGAAATAGTTTTGAAAATACTACTTTTTTCGGCAAGGGTTAGCCCACGATTTTCTCGAAAAACTGAAAAAAAATCATTTTTGAGATTTATGCATCAATTGAAAGGTGGGTCGATGCTCTGTATTTTAGTGAAAACCGCATCATGTTTGGAGGCTTGGTTGAGGAAATAGAGCAACCGAAAGATAATTTGTGATGAGCTGGGTCGAAATTCTGTAATTTTACTTTTTGACTAATTTTTCGGAAACGAGCGATCGTATAACATTTTGGTTTGCAGTTGTGGGTAGAGCATTTAAATACCTTTCTTTTGATGTGCATTTTGATTGGGTGGGAAATAGTTTTGAAAATACTACTTTTTCGGCAATGGGTTAGCCCACGATTTTCTCGAAAAACTGAAAAAAAAATCATTTTTGAGATTTATGCATCAATTGAAAGGTGGGTCGATGCTCTGTATTTTAGTGAAAACCGCATCATGTTTGGAGGCTTGGTTGAGGAAATAGAGCAACCGAAAGATAATTTGTGATGAGCTGGGTCGAAATTCTGTAATTTTACTTTTTGACTAATTTTTCGGAAACGAGCGATCGTATAACATTTTGGTTTGCAGTTGTGGATAGAGCATTTAAATACCTTTCTTTTGATGTGTATTTTGATTGGTTGGGAAATAATTTTGAAAATACTACTTTTTTGTGATTTATGCATCAATTGAAAGGTGGGTCGATGCTCTGTATTTTAGTGAAAACCGCATCATGTTTGGAGGCTTGGTTGAGGAAATAGAGCAACCGAAAGATAATTTGTGATGAGCTGGGTCGAAATTCTGTAATTTTACTTTTTGACTAATTTTTCGGAAACGAGCGATCGTATAACATTTTGGTTTGCAGTTGTGGGTAGAGCATTTAAATACCTTTCTTTTGATGTGTATTTTGATTGGTTGGGAAATAATTTTGAAAATACTACTTTTTTCGGCAATGGGTTAGCCCACGATTTTCTCGAAAAACTGAAAAAAAATCATTTTTGAGATTTATGCATCAATTGAAAGGTGGGTCGATGCTCTGTATTTTAGTGAAAACCGCATCATGTTTGGAGGCTTGGTTGAGGAAATAGAGCAACCGAAAGATAATTTGTGATGAGCTGGGTCGAAATTCTGTAATTTTACTTTTTGACTAATTTTTCGGAAACGAGCGATCGTATAACATTTTGGTTTGCAGTTGTGGGTAGAGGATTTAAATACCTTTCTTTTGATGTGCATTTTGATTGGGTGGGAAATAGTTTTGAAAATATTACTTTTTCGGCAATGGGTTAGCCCACGATTTTCTCGAAAAACTGAAAAAAAATTAGTTTTGAGATTTATGCATCAATTGAAAGGTGGGTCGATGCTCTGTATTTTAGTGAAAACCGCATCATGTTTGGAGGCTTGGTTGAGGAAATAGAGCAACCGAAAGATAATTTGTGATGAGCTGGGTCGAAATTCTGTAATTTTACTTTTTGACTAATTTTTCGGAAACGAGCGATCGTATAACATTTTGGTTTGCAGTTGTGGGTAGAGCATTTAAATACCTTTCTTTTGATGTGCATTTTGATTGGGTGGGAAATAGTTTTGAAAATACTACTTTTTTCGACAAGGGTTAGCCCACGATTTTCTCGAAAAACTGAAAAAAAATCATTTTTGTGATTTATGCATCAATTGAAAGGTGGGTCGATGCTCTGTATTTTAGTGAAAACCGCATCATGTTTGGAGGCTTGGTTGAGGAAATAGAGCAACCGAAAGATAATTTGTGATGAGCTGGGTCGAAATTCTGTAATTTTACTTTTTGACTAATTTTTCGGAAACGAGCGATCGTATAACATTTTGGTTTGCAGTTGTGGGTAGAGCATTTAAATACCTTTCTTTTGATGTGCATTTTGATTGGGTGGGAAATAGATTTGAAAATGCTACTTTTTCGGCAATGGGTTAGCCCACGATTTTCTCGAAAAACTGAAAAAAAATCATTTTTGTGATTTATGCATCAATTGAAAGGTGGGTCGATGCTCTGTATTTTAGTGAAAACCGCATCATGTTTGGAGGCTTGGTTGAGGAAATAGAGCATCCGAAAGATAATTTGTGATGAGCTGGGTCGAAATTCTGTAATTTTAGTTTTTGACTAATTTTTCGGAAACGAGCGATCGTATAACATTTTGGTTTGCAGTTGTGGGTAGAGCATTTAAATACCTTTCTTTTGATGTGCATTTTGATTGGGTGGGAAATAGTTTTGAAAATACTACTTTTTTCGGCAAGGGTTAGCCCACGATTTTCTCGAAAAACTGAAAAAAAATCATTTTTGTGATTTATGCATCAATTGAAAGCTGGGTCGATGCTCTGTATTTTAGTGAAAACCGCATCATGTTTGGAGGCTTGGTTGAGGAAATAGAGCAACCGAAAGATAATTTGTGATGAGCTGGGTCGAAATTCTGTAATTTTACTTTTTGACTAATTTTTCGGAAACGAGCGATCGTATAACATTTTGGTTTGCAGTTGTGGGTAGAGCATTTAAATACCTTTCTTTTGATGTGCATTTTGATTGGGTGGGAAATAGTTTTGAAAATACTACTTTTTTCGACAAGGGTTAGCCCACGATTTTCTCGAAAAACTGAAAAAAAAATCATTTTTGTGATTTATGCATCAATTGAAAGGTGGGTCGATGCTCTGTATTTTAGTGAAAACCGCATCATGTTTGGAGGCTTGGTTGAGGAAATAGAGCAACCGAAAGATAATTTGTGATGAGCTGGGTCGAAATTCTGTAATTTTACTTTTTGACTAATTTTTCGGAAACGAGCGATCGTATAACATTTTGGTTTGCAGTTGTGGGTAGAGCATTTAAATACCTTTCTTTTGATGTGCATTTTGATTGGGTGGGAAATAGATTTGAAAATACTACTTTTTTCGGCAAGGGTTAGCCCACGATTTTCTCGAAAAACTGAAAAAAAAATCATTTTTGAGATTTATGCATCAATTAAAAGGTGGGTCGATGCTCTGTATTTTAGTGAAAACCGCATCATGTTTGGAGGCTTGGTTGAGGAAATAGAGCAACCGAAAGATAATTTGTGATGAGCTGGGTCGAAATTCTGTAATTTTACTTTTTGACTAATTTTTCGGAAACGAGCGATCGTATAACATTTTGGTTTGCAGTTGTGGGTAGAGCATTTAAATACCTTTCTTTTGATGTGCATTTTGATTGGGTGGGAAGTAGTTTTGAAAATATGTACTACTACTTTCGGCAAGGGTTAGCCCACGATTTTCTCGAAAAACTGAAAAAAAATCATTTTTGTGATTTATGCATCAATTGAAAGGTGGGTCGATGATCTGTATTTTAGTGAAAACCGCATCATGTTTGGAGGCTTGGTTGAGGAAATAGAGCAACCGAAAGATAATTTGTGATGAGCTGGGTCGAAATTCTGTAATTTTACTTTTTGACTAATTTTTCGGAAACGAGCGATCGTATAACATTTTGGTTTGCAGTTGTGGGTAGAGCATTTAAATACCTTTCTTTTGATGTGCATTTTGATTGGGTGGGAAATAGTTTTGAAAATACTACTTTTTTCGGCAGGGGTTAGCCCACGATTTTCTCGAAAAACAAAAAAAAAATTATTTTTGTGATTTATGCATCAATTGAAAGGTGGGTCGATGCTCTGTATTTTAGTGAAAACCGCATCATGTTTGGAGGCTTGGTTGAGGAAATAGAGCAACCGAAAGATAATTTGTGATGAGCTGGGTCGAAATTCTGTAATTTTACTTTTTGACTAATTTTTCGGAAAAGAGAGATCGTATAACATTTTGGTTTGCAGTTGTGGGTAGAGCATTTAAATACCTTTCTTTTGATGTGCATTTTGATTGGGTGGGAAATAGTTTTGAAAATACTACTTTTTTCGGCAAGGGTTAGCCCACGATTTTCTCGAAAAACTGAAAAAAAAATCATTTTTGAGATTTATGCATCAATTGAAAGGCGAGTCGATGCTCTGTATTTTAGTGAAAACCGCATCATGTTTGGAGGCTTGGTTGAGGAAATAGAGCAACCGAAAGATAATTTGTGATGAGCTGGGTCGAAATTCTGTAATTTTAGTTTTTGACTAATTTTTCGGAAACGAGCGATCGTATAACATTTTGGTTTGCAGTTGTGGGTAGAGCATTTAAATACCTTTCTTTTGATGTGCATTTTGATTGGGTGGGAAATAGTTTTGAAAATACTACTTTTTTCGGCAAGGGTTAGCCCACGATTTTCTCGAAAAACTGAAAAAAAATCATTTTTGTGATTTATGCATCAATTGAAAGGTGGGTCGATGCTCTGTATTTTAGTGAAAACCGCATCATGTTTGGAGGCTTGGTTGAGGAAATAGAGCAACCGAAAGATAATTTGTGATGAGCTGGGTCGAAATTCTGTAATTTTACTTTTTGACTAATTTTTCGGAAACGAGCGATTGTATAACATTTTGGTTTGCAGTTGTGGGTAGAGCATTTAAATACCTTTCTTTTGATGTGCATTTTGATTGGTTGGGAAATAATTTTGAAAATACTACTTTTTTCGGCAAGGGTTAGCCCACGATTTTCTCGAAAATATTTTAGTGAAAACCGCATCATGTTTGGAGGCTTGGTTGAGGAAATAGAGCAACCGAAAGATAATTTGTGATGAGCTGGGTCGAAATTGTGTAATTTTACTTTTTGACTAATTTTTCGGAAACAAGCGATCGTATAACATTTTGGTTTGCAGTTGTGGGTAGAGCATTTAAATACCTTTCTTTTGATGTGCATTTTGATTGGGTGGGAAATAGTTGTTTTGAAAATGCTACTTTTTTCGGCAAGGGTTAGCCCACGATTTTCTCGAAAAACTGAAAAAAAAATCATTTTTGTGATTTATGCATCAATTGAAAGGTGGGTCGATGCTCTGTATTTTAGTGAAAACCGCATCATGTTTGGAGGCTTGGTTGAGGAAATAGAGCAACCGAAAGATAATTTGTGATGAGCTGGGTCGAAATTCTGTAATTTTACTTTTTGACTAATTTTTCGGAAACGTTGATCGTATAACATTTTGGTTTGCAGTTGTGGGTAGAGCATTTAAATACCTTTCTTTTGATGTGCATTTTGATTGGGTGGGAAATAGTTTTGAAAATGCTACTTTTTTCGGCAAGGGTTAGCCCACGATTTTCTCGAAAAACTGAAAAAAAATCATTTTTGTGATTTATGCATCAATTGAAAGGTGGGTCGATGCTCTTTATTTTAGTGAAAACCGCATCATGTTTGGAGGCTTGGTTGAGGAAATAGAGCAACCGAAAGATAATTTGTGATGAGCTGGGTCGAAATTCTGTAATTTTACTTTTTGACTAATTTTTCGGAAACGAGCGATCGTATAACATTTTGGTTTGCAGTTGTGGGTAGAGCATTTAAATACCTTTCTTTTGATGTGCATTTTGATTGGGTGGGAAATAGTTTTGAAAATACTACTTTTTTCGGCAAGGGTTAGCCCACGATTTTCTCGAAAAACTGAAAAAAAATCATTTTTGTGATTTATGCATCAATTGAAAGGTGGGTCGATGCTCTGTATTTTAGTGACAACCGCATCATGTTTGGAGGCTTGGTTGAGGAAATAGAGCAACCGAAAGATAATTTGTGATGAGCTGGGTCGAAATTCTGTAATTTTACTTTTTGACTAATTTTTCGGAAACGTTGATCGTATAACATTTTGGTTTGCAGTTGTGGGTAGAGCATTTAAATACCTTTCTTTTGATGTGCATTTTGATTGGGTGGGAAATAGTTTTGAAAATACTACTTTTTTCGGCAAGGGTTAGCCCACGATTTTCTCGAAAAACTGAAAAAAAATCATTTTTGTGATTTATGCATCAATTGAAAGGTGGGTCGATGCTCTTTATTTTAGTGAAAACCGCATCATGTTTGGAGGCTTGGTTGAGGAAATAGAGCAACCGAAAGATAATTTGTGATGAGCTGGGTCGAAATTCTGTAATTTTACTTTTTGACTAATTTTTCGGAAACGAGAGATCGTATAACATTTTGGTTTGCAGTTGTGGGTAGAGCATTTAAATACCTTTCTTTTGATGTGCATTTTGATTGGGTGGGAAATAGATTTGAAAATGCTACTTTTTCGGCAATGGGTTAGCCCACGATTTTCTCGAAAAACTGAAAAAAAATCATTTTTGAGATTTATGCATCAATTGAAAGGTGGGTCGATGCTCTGTATTTTAGTGAAAACCGCATCATGTTTGGAGGCTTGGTTGAGGAAATAGAACAACCGAAAGATAATTTATGATGAGCTGGGTCGAAATTCTGTAATTTTACTTTTTATTTATTTATTTATTTATTTATTGGGTGGGAAATAGTTTTGAAAATACTACTTTTTTCGGCAAGGGTTAGCCCACGATTTTCTCGAAAAACTGAAAAAAAATCATTTTTGTGATTTATGCATCAATTGAAAGGTGGGTCGATGCTCTGTATTTTATTTATTTATTTATTTATTTATTTATTCCATCTATCGAGTACAATCTCTTTTAGACTAACATACTTAATTATAATGTTTATATATAAAAAAATATAAATATAAATACCTACATATATAATCTTAAATAAATAGTAAAATAATTTACAATTTAAAACGCCTCATAAAAGAATTTCATTTAAAGCATTTTTAAATTTTACTCTACTCCATTGTAAGTTAATTACATCGCATACAGAATTAAAAAAAGCACAAGAACGAGATATGGGATCACTTTTTCCATAGTTGGTGTAATGACGCGGTATAGAAAAAAAGATATTTCTTTCCCTGAGAGGTCTTGAAGGAACATGAATTGGGTAAAGTGCAAGCAGCATAGAACAATCTATATGGTTACATATAACATCTCTGGCTAAAAGAACAAAACACTGTTTCCTTCTGATTTGAAGGGTTTTCAAACCTAAAGGTAAGCATCTCTGGTTATAGGAGGGCATAATATTATCTACCCAGTTCAATTTACGTAGAGCATATCTAGTGAATTTACGCTGAAAAGCTTCTATTCTATTAATGCTTACTGCATATACTGGGCACCAAATACAACTAGCATATTCTAACGAAGATCTCACCAATGAGATATAAAGCATTTTTGAAGTATGCGGATCCGTAAATTCCTTTGAATTTCTCATTAGAAAACCCAGCATTTTATTTGACTTCGAAATCATATAGTCATAGTGATCATTAAAAGTTAACTTCCTATCGAAAACAACACCTAAATCCTTAAAAACTGAAACCTTATCAAGGCTTGTATTATTAACCTAATATTCAAAGTCAATAGGGTTGCGTGATCTAGTATAAGACATTTGCTTACACTTTTAGTGAAAACCGCATCATGTTTGGAGGCTTGGTTGAGGAAATAGAGGAACCGAAAGATAATTTGTGATGAGCTGGGTCGAAATTCTGTAATTTTACTTTTTGACTAATTTTTCGGAAAATAGAGATCGTATAACATTTTGGTTTGCAGTTGTGGGTAGAGCACTTAAATACCTTTCTTTTGATGTGCATTTTGATTGGGTGGGAAATAGTTTTGAAAATACTACTTTTTCGGCACTGGGTTAGCCCACGATTTTCTCGAAAAACTGAAAAAAAATCATTTTTGAGATTTATGCATCAATTGAAAGGTGGGTCGATGCTCTGTATTTTAGTGACAACCGCATCATGTTTGGAGGCTTGGTTGAGGAAATAGAGCAACCGAAAGATAATTTGTGATGAGCTGGGTCGAAATTCTGTAATTTTACTTTTTGACTAATTTTTGGGAAACGAGCGATTGTATAACATTTTGGTTTGCAGTTGTGGGTAGAGCATTTAAATACCTTTCTTTTGATGTGCATTTTGATTGGGTGGGAAATAGTTTTGAAAATACTACTTTTTCGGCAAGGGTTAGCCCACGATTTTCTCGAAAAACTGAAAAAAAAAATCATTTTTGAGATTTATGCATCAATTGAAAGGTGGGTCGATGCTCTGTATTTTAGTGAAAACCGCATCATGTTTGGAGGCTTGGTTGAGGAAATAGAGCAACCGAAAGATAATTTGTGATGAGCTGGGTCGAAATTCTATAATTTTACTTTTTGACTAATTTTTCGGAAACGAGCGATCGTATAACATTTTGGTTTGCAGTTGTGGGTAGAGCATTTAAATACCTTTCTTTTGATGTGTATTTTGATTGGTTGGGAAATAATTTTGAAAATACTACTTTTTTCGGCAATGGGTTAGCCCACGATTTTCTCGAAAAACTGAAAAAAAATCATTTTTGAGATTTATGCATCAATTGAAAGGTGGGTCGATGCTCTGTATTTTAGTGAAAACCGCATCATGTTTGGAGGCTTGGTTGAGGAAATAGAGCAACCGAAAGATAATTTGTGATGAGCTGGGTCGAAATTCTGTAATTTTACTTTTTGACTAATTTTTCGGAAACGAGCGATCGTATAACATTTTGGTTTGCAGTTGTGGGTAGAGCATTTAAATACCTTTCTTTTGATGTGTATTTTGATTGGTTGGGAAATAATTTTGAAAATACTACTTTTTTCACGATTTTCTCGAAAAACTGAAAAAAATCATTTTTGTGATTTATGCATCAATTGAAAGGTGGGTCGATGCTCTGTATTTTAGTGAAAACCGCATCATGTTTGGAGGCTTGGTTGAGGAAATAGAGGAACCGAAAGATAATTTGTGATGAGCTGGGTCGAAATTCTGTAATTTTACTTTTTGACTAATTTTTCGGAAAAGAGAGATCGTATAACATTTTGGTTTGCAGTTGTGGGTAGAGCACTTAAATACCTTTCTTTTGATGTGCATTTTGATTGGGTGGGAAATAGTTTTGAAAATACTACTTTTTCGGCAATGGGTTAGCCCACGATTTTCTCGAAAAACTGAAAAAAAATCATTTTTG
Organism: Eupeodes corollae; assembly: GCF_945859685.1. Lineage (NCBI taxonomy): Eukaryota > Metazoa > Arthropoda > Insecta > Diptera > Syrphidae > Eupeodes > Eupeodes corollae. The sequence continues at coordinate 170,489,222 of NC_079147.1, read as the reverse complement.
AGATTTATGCATCAATTGAAAGGTGGGTCGATGCTCTGTATTTTAGTGAAAACCGCATCATGTTTGGAGGCTTGGTTGAGGAAATAGAGCAACCGAAAGATAATTTGTGATGAGCTGGGTCGAAATTCTGTAATTTTACTTTTTGACTAATTTTTCGGAAAAGAGAGATCGTATAACATTTTGGTTTGCAGTTGTGGGTAGAGCACTTAAATACCTTTCTTTTGATGTGCATTTTGATTGGGTGGGAAATAGTTTTGAAAATACTACTTTTTCGGCAAGGGTTAGCCCACGATTTTCTCGAAAAACTGAAAAAAAAATCATTTTTGAGATTTATGCATCAATTGAAAGGTGGGTCGATGCTCTGTATTTTAGTGAAAACCGCATCATGTTTGGAGGCTTGGTTGAGGAAATAGAGCAACCGAAAGATAATTTGTGATGAGCTGGGTCGAAATTCTGTAATTTTACTTTTTGACTAATTTTTCGGAAACGAGCGATCGTATAACATTTTGGTTTGCAGTTGTGGGTAGAGCATTTAAATACCTTTCTTTTGATGTGTATTTTGATTGGTTGGGAAATAATTTTGAAAATACTACTTTTTTCACGATTTTCTCGAAAAACTGAAAAAAATCATTTTTGTGATTTATGCATCAATTGAAAGGTGGGTCGATGCTCTGTATTTTAGTGAAAACCGCATCATGTTTGGAGGCTTGGTTGAGGAAATAGAGCAACCGAAAGATAATTTGTGATGAGCTGGGTCGAAATTCTGTAATTTTACTTTTTGACTAATTTTTCGGAAACGAGCGATCGTATAACATTTTGGTTTGCAGTTGTGGGTAGAGCATTTAAATACCTTTCTTTTGATGTGTATTTTGATTGGTTGGGAAATAATTTTGAAAATACTACTTTTTTCGGCAATGGGTTAGCCCACGATTTTCTCGAAAAACTGAAAAAAAATCATTTTTGAGATTTATGCATCAATTGAAAGGTGGGTCGATGCTCTGTATTTTAGTGAAAACCGCATCATGTTTGGAGGCTTGGTTGAGGAAATAGAGCAACCAAAAGATAATTTGTGATGAGCTGGGTCGAAATTCTGTAATTTTACTTTTTGACTAATTTTTCGGAAACGAGCGATCGTATAACATTTTGGTTTGCAGTTGTGGGTAGAGCATTTAAATACCTTTCTTTTGATGTGTATTTTGATTGGTTGGGAAATAATTTTGAAAATACTACTTTTTTCGGCAAGGGTTAGCCCACGATTTTCTCGAAAAACTGAAAAAAAATCATTTTTGTGATTTATGCATCAATTGAAAGGTGGGTCGATGCTCTGTATTTTAGTGAAAACCGCATCATGTTTGGAGGCTTGGTTGAGGAAATAGAGCAACCGAAAGATAATTTGTGATGAGCTGGGTCGAAATTCTGTAATTTTACTTTTTGACTAATTTTTCGGAAACGAGCGATCGTATAACATTTTGGTTTGCAGTTGTGGGTAGAGCATTTAAATACCTTTCTTTTGATGTGCATTTTGATTGGGTGGGAAATAGTTTTGAAAATACTATTTTTTTCGGCAATGGGTTAGCCCACGATTTTCTCGAAAAACTGAAAAAAAATTATTTTTGAGATTTATGCATCAATTGAAAGGTGGGTCGATGCTCTGTATTTTAGTGAAAACCGCATCATGTTTGGAGGCTTGGTTGAGGAAATAGAGCAACCGAAAGATAATTTGTGATGAGCTGGGTCGAAATTCTGTAATTTTACTTTTTGACTAATTTTTCGGAAACGAGCGATCGTATAACATTTTGGTTTGCAGTTGTGGGTAGAGCATTTAAATACCTTTCTTTTGATGTGCATTTTGATTGGGTGGGAAATAGATTTGAAAATGCTACTTTTTCGGCAATGGGTTAGCCCACGATTTTCTCGAAAAACTGAAAAAAAATCATTTTTGTGATTTATGCATCAATTGAAAGGTGGGTCGATGCTCTGTATTTTAGTGAAAACCGCATCATGTTTGGAGGCTTGGTTGAGGAAATAGAGCAACCGAAAGATAATTTGTGATGAGCTGGGTCGAAATTCTGTAATTTTACTTTTTGACTAATTTTTCGGAAACGAGCGATCGTATAACATTTTGGTTTGCAGTTGTGGGTAGAGCATTTAAATACCTTTCTTTTGATGTGCATTTTGATTGGGTGGGAAATAGTTTTGAAAATACTACTTTTTTCGGCAAGGGTTAGCCCACGATTTTCTCGAAAAACTGAAAAAAAATCATTTTTGTGATTTATGCATCAATTGAAAGCTGGGTCGATGCTCTGTGTTTTAGTGACAACCGCATCATGTTTGGAGGCTTGGTTGAGGAAATAGAGCAACCGAAAGATAATTTGTGATGAGCTGGGTCGAAATTCTGTAATTTTACTTTTTGACTAATTTTTCGGAAACGAGCGATCGTATAACATTTTGGTTTGCAGTTGTGGGTAGAGCATTTAAATACCTTTCTTTTGATGTGCATTTTGATTGGGTGGGAAATAGTTTTGAAAATACTACTTTTTTCGACAAGGGTTAGCCCACGATTTTCTCGAAAAACTGAAAAAAAAAATCATTTTTGTGATTTATGCATCAATTGAAAGGTGGGTCGATGCTCTGTATTTTAGTGAAAACCGCATCATGTTTGGAGGCTTGGTTGAGGAAATAGAGCAACCGAAAGATAATTTGTGATGAGCTGGGTCGAAATTCTGTAATTTTACTTTTTGACTAATTTTTCGGAAACGAGCGATCGTATAACATTTTGGTTTGCAGTTGTGGGTAGAGCATTTAAATACCTTTCTTTTGAAGTGTATTTTGATTGGTTGGGAAATAATTTTGAAAATACTACTTTTTTTCACGATTTTCTCGAAAAACTGAAAAAAAAAATCATTTTTGTGAATTTTAGAATTAGAATTAGAAACATTTTATTCATTCATTTTTTCATTTCCAACTTAAAACTAGTACAATAGCAAGTGTATAAAAAAAAAAGGAATAAATAATAGCTATCATTCTTTAACTTGAAAGTTAGTATTGAATGATACATTGTGATTTAATTTTAATTTTACAATAATTAGAAACTGTTGTGGGGTGACAATCAGCAATACAAATAATAAAACAATGGTTCAATGAGTTAAGTAAATCAATAAATATTTTAAAGATAGTATAACTGAATATAAAAAGAGTAGGTATATACATACATTCATAGGTAATAAATAATTCATCATAAAATTCATTCAAAAATAACAACAAAATGGTACATTTTTTATGATTATAAAACTATGATACAAAATTTAATAATAGTTATCAATAGAATTTAAATCAATTGTAAAAAGCCAGTCTTTTAGTTTTTTTAAGAAATAGTTTAAGTTTTGAATTGTTCTGATAGACAAAGGTAATTTATTAAATGACTTTGGTGCTGCGGCAGTATAAAAGTTAGAGAAATGAGTCTTATGGGCAGTGGGTTCATTGACAAGGTGCATGTTGTTTATTCTTAGATTATATAACTGCGAGTTTCTACTAGGAATATTACCGCTTTGCTTGAAAAATTCTTTAAGTACTTTGAAAATATACAGATGTCTCAAAGGTAGAATCCGCAATTCCTTGTATAAAGACCAACTTTCAGTATAACGATTTTTGTTGCAAATAATTCTAATAAGATGCTTTTGGGCAATCAATAACGGCCTAAAAGTATTTGCATAGGAACCACCCCAGCTTGATAACCCATATTGTAATTTAGAGTGCGCAAGACCATAATATATTGAAGTTAGAACCTTTTTAGAGCAGAATGGTTTTAAAAGATACATTTTTCGCGTTATGAGCATCAAATGATTCTTGATGTTGTAACTATGATCTTTCCAATTAAGGTTTGAATCAATTGTTACACCTAAATATTTAAAATTATTCACAGAATCAATTTTGAAACAAGAATTGGAACAGGAATATTTATGTTGGAAATTAGGTTTACCACAATTGTGAATTGGAAAGCTAAATTGCCTACAACTCGAAGCATGAAAAAATAAATTGTGATTACAGACTGGATGGCCAGATGTTTTAAAAGTCATGAATTTAGTTTTTTCACTAATTATTAACTTATGGTTAGAAAACCAAGTCCTTAGAACTTCGAGATCTTCTTCAATCAGTAAAACACAATTAAAATCCGAATTAGACTGGTAGGTAAATGATATATCATCAGCAAATGCCGTCGAAAGGCCATTTAATCGAAGCTTAAAAATAGAGTTAATATATATTAGGAAGAATAAAGGGCCGAGTACAGATCCCTGTGGTACTCCATTTTTTAAAAAACGAGCTTCACTTTGTGTACCGTTGATAATAACTTTTTGAACTCTTCCCTTTAAGTATGATTTTAACCACTGAAAAATTACTCCCCTAAATCCTGCATTATACAACTTATCTAAAAGTAAATCGTGGTCAACCATATCAAAAGCTTTTGTCATATCAATAAAGAGAGCCATTGTAGATTTATTGTTATTCAAACTGCCATAAAGCTGACTGCATAGCCTAAGAATTGCATCTTCGGTTGATTTTCCTGAACGAAATCCAAATTGATTTTCACTAAAAAACTTATTTTTATTCAGGAAAGAAGTAATTCTATTAATCATAAGTTTTTCAAAAATTTTTGAAAAAGTAGGAAGAATAGAAATAGGTCTGTAGTTAACCATATTTTTCTTATCTCCCTTTTTAAAGAGGGGAATAACCTCAGCGCATTTAAATTGTTCAGGAAAACAACCCTGTTCAACACTTAAGTTAAATATGTAACTCAAAACATCTGAAACATAGAATGCAATTTTTTTAAGTACGTTACTAGATATTCCATCAGAAGTGCAAGAATTTTTATTTTTTAAAGTTAGAATTATTTTGTAGGTTTCAAAAGAGGTTATAGAATTAAACGCAAAGCTATTTGATTGTATGAATTCAGCATCTGGACAATGTTGATTACAGCAATCACAATCATTACCGGTATTACTAGATGGCTTCAATATTTCAGATATTTCAGTAAAATATTCATTAAATTTATTTGATATACAGTTAACATCAGTTAGAGGAACATTATTAACTACAATAGTTTCTACTACGTTTGGCTTTTTTGTTTTACCTAAAATGCTGTCAACAGCCTTCCATTCATCTTTTATATTGCCTTTTGATTTTTCAAATAAGTTACAATAATACTTTTCGCGAGTCAATTCAACATTTGTACTAACGGCTTTACACAGTGTGAGGTAATACTTTTTTAGCTTTACATTATTTGGATGTTTTTTTAGCTTAATACTAATTGTGTTCTTTTTTTTAATCTGCTTAAGGAGACTCTTATTCATCCAAGGCTTTAAAAATTTGTTTTTATTAGAATTTTGTATCGACACAGAAGTACATGACTCTATATGTTTTTGCAAGATTGTGATAAAAATAGCAAACGAAATTGATGGGTCCGTTTCCGAATAAACCTGATCCCAAAATTCATGTGATTTATGCATCAATTGAAAGGTGGGTCGATGCTCTGTATTTTAGTGAAAACCGCATCATGTTTGGAGGCTTGGTTGAGGAAATAGAGCAACCGAAAGATAATTTGTGATGAGCTGGGTCGAAATTCTGTAATTTTACTTTTTGACTAATTTTTCGGAAACGAGCGATCGTATAACATTTTGGTTTGCAGTTGTGGGTAGAGCATTTAAATACCTTTCTTTTGATGTGCATTTTGATTGGGTGGGAAGTAGTTTTGAAAATATGTACTACTTTTTTCGGCAAGGGTTAGCCCACGATTTTCTCGAAAAACTGAAAAAAAATCATTTTTGTGATTTATGCATCAATTGAAAGGTGGGTCGATGATCTGTATTTTAGTGAAAACCGCATCATGTTTGGAGGCTTGGTTGAGGAAATAGAGCAACCGAAAGATGATTTGTGATGAGCTGGGTCGAAATTCTGTAATTTTACTTTTTGACTAATTTTTCGGAAACGAGCGATTGTATAACATTTTGGTTTGCAGTTGTGGGTAGAGCATTTAAATACCTTTCTTTTGATGTGCATTTTGATTGGGTGGGAAATAGTTTTGAAAATACTACTTTTTTCGGCAAGGGTTAGCCCACGATTTTCTCGAAAAACTGAAAAAAAATCATTTTTGTGATTTATGCATCAATTGAAAGGTGGGTCGATGCTCTGTATTTTAGTGAAAACCGCATCATGTTTGGAGGCTTGGTTGAGGAAATAGAGCAACCGAAAGATAATTTGTGATGAGCTGGGTCGAAATTCTGTAATTTTACTTTTTGACTTATTTTTCGGAAAAGAGAGATCGTATAACATTTTGGTTTGCAGTTGTGGGTAGAGCATTTAAATACCTTTCTTTTGATGTGCATTTTGATTGGGTGGGAAATAGTTTTGAAAATACTACTTTTTTCGGCAAGGGTTAGCCCACGATTTTCTCGAAAAACTGAAAAAAAATCATTTTTGAGATTTATGCATCAATTGAAAGGTGGGTCGATGCTCTGTATTTTAGTGAAAACCGCATCATGTTTGGAGGCTTGGTTGAGGAAATAGAGCAACCGAAAGATAATTTGTGATGAGCTGGGTCGAAATTCTGTAATTTTACTTTTTGACTAATTTTTCGGAAACGAGCGATCGTATAACATTTTGGTTTGCAGTTGTGGGTAGAGCATTTAAATACCTTTCTTTTGATGTGCATTTTGATTGGGTGGGAAATAGTTTTGAAAATACTACTTTTTTCGGCAAGGGTTAGCCCACGATTTTCTCGAAAAACTGAAAAAAAATAATTTTTGTGATTTATGCATCAATTGAAAGCAGGGTCGATGCTCTGTGTTTTAGTGACAACCGCATCATGTTTGGAGGCTTGGTTGAGGAAATAGAGCAACCGAAAGATAATTTGTGATGAGCTGGGTCGAAATTCTGTAATTTTACTTTTTGACTAATTTTTCGGAAACGAGCGATCGTATAACATTTTGGTTTGCAGTTGTGGGTAGAGCATTTAAATACCTTTCTTTTGATGTGTATTTTGATTGGGTGGGAAATAGTTTTGAAAATACTACTTTTTCGGCAATGGGTTAGCCCACGATTTTCTCGAAAAACTGAAAAAAAATCATTTTTGTGATTTATGCATCAATTGAAAGGTGGGTCGATGCTCTGTATTTTAGTGAAAACCGCATCATGTTTGGAGGCTTGGTTGAGGAAATAGAGCAACCGAAAGATAATTTGTGATGAGCTGGGTCGAAATTCTGTAATTTTACTTTTTGACTAATTTTTCGGAAACGAGCGATCGTATAACATTTTGGTTTGCAGTTGTGGGTAGAGCATTTAAATATCTTTCTTTTGATGTGCATTTTGATTGGGTGGGAAATAGTTTTGAAAATACTACTTTTTTTCGGCAAGGGTTAGCCCACGATTTTCTCGAAAAACTGAAAAAAAATCATTTTTGTGATTTATGCATCAATTGAAAGCTGGGTCGATGCTCTGTATTTTAGTGACAACCGCATCATGTTTGGAGGCTTGGTTGAGGAAATAGAGCAACCGAAAGATAATTTGTGATGAGCTGGGTCGAAATTCTGTAATTTTACTTTTTGACTAATTTTTCGGAAACGAGCGATCGTATAACATTTTGGTTTGCAGTTGTGGGTAGAGCATTTAAATACCTTTCTTTTGATGTGCATTTTGATTGGGTGGGAAATAGATTTGAAAATGCTACTTTTTTGGCAATGGGTTAGCCCACGATTTTCTCGAAAAACTGAAAAAAAATCATTTTTGTGATTTATGCATCAATTGAAAGGTGGGTCGATGCTCTGTATTTTAGTGAAAACCGCATCATGTTTGGAGGCTTGGTTGAGGAAATAGAGCAACCGAAAGATAATTTGTGATGAGCTGGGTCGAAATTCTGTAATTTTACTTTTTGACTAATTTTTCGGAAACGAGCGATCGTATAACATTTTGGTTTGCAGTTGTGGGTAGAGCATTTAAATACCTTTCTTTTGATGTGCATTTTGATTGGGTGGGAAATAGTTTTAAAAATACTACTTTTTTCGGCAAGGGTTAGCCCACGATTTTCTCGAAAAACTGAAAAAAAATCATTTTTGTGATTTATGCATCAATTGAAAGCAGGGTCGATGCTCTGTGTTTTAGTGACAACCGCATCATGTTAGGAGGCTTGGTTGAGGAAATAGAGCAACCGAAAGATAATTTGTGATGAGCTGGGTCGAAATTCTGTAATTTTACTTTTTGACTAATTTTTCGGAAACGAGCGATCGTATAACATTTTATTTTGCAGTTGTGGGTAGAGCATTTAAATACCTTTCTTTTGATGTGCATTTTGATTGGGTGGGAAATAGTTTTGAAAATACTACTTTTTTCGGCAAGGGTTAGCCCACGATTTTCTCGAAAAACTGAAAAAAAATCATTTTTGTGATGTATGCATCAATTGAAAGGTGGGTCGATGATCTGTATTTTAGTGAAAACCGCATCATGTTTGGAGGCTTGGTTGAGGAAATAGAGCAACCGAAAGATAATTTGTGATGAGCTGGGTCGAAATTCTGTAATTTTACTTTTTGACTAATTTTTCGGAAAAGAGAGATCGTATAACATTTTGGTTTACAGTTGTGGGTAGAGCATTTAAATACCTTTCTTTTGATGTGTATTTTGATTGGTTGGGAAATAATTTTGAAAATACTACTTTTTTCGGCAAGGGTTAGCCCACGATTTTCTCGAAAAACTGAAAAAAAATCATTTTTGTGATTTATGCATCAATTGAAAGGTGGGTCGATGCTCTGTATTTTAGTGAAAACCGCATCATGTTTGGAGGCTTGGTTGAGGAAATAGAGCAACCGAAAGATAATTTGTGATGAGCTGGGTCGAAATTCTGTAATTTTACTTTTTGACTAATTTTTCGGAAAAGAGAGATCGTATAACATTTTGGTTTGCAGTTGTGGGTAGAGCATTTAAATACCTTTCTTTTGATGTGCATTTTGATTGGGTGGGAAATAGTTTTGAAAATACTACTTTTTTCGGCAAGGGTTAGCCCACGATTTTCTCGAAAAACTGAAAAAAAAATCATTTTTGTGATTTATGCATCAATTGAAAGGTGGGTCGATGCTCTGTATTTTAGTGAAAACCGCATCATGTTTGGAGGCTTGGTTGAGGAAATAGAGCAACCGAAAGATAATTTGTGATGAGCTGGGTCGAAATTCTGTAATTTTACTTTTTGACTAATTTTTCGGAAAAGAGAGATCGTATAACATTTTGGTTTGCAGTTGTGGGTAGAGCATTTAAATACCTTTCTTTTGATGTGCATTTTGATTGGGTGGGAAATAGTTTTGAAAATGCTACTTTTTTCGGCAAGGGTTAGCCCACGATTTTCTCGAAAAACTGAAAAAAAATCATTTTTGTGATTTATGCATCAATTGAAAGGTGGGTCGATGCTCTGTATTTTAGTGAAAACCGCATCATGTTTGGAGGCTTGGTTGAGGAAATAGAGCAACCGAAAGATAATTTGTGATGAGCTGGGTCGAAATTCTGTAATTTTACTTTTTGACTAATTTTTCGGAAACGAGCGATCGTATAACATTTTGGTTTGCAGTTGTGGGTAGAGCATTTAAATACCTTTCTTTTGATGTGCATTTTGATTGGGTGGGAAATAGTTTTGAAAATACTACTTTTTTCGGCAAGGGTTAGCCCACGATTTTCTCGAAAAACTGAAAAAAAATCATTTTTGTGATTTATGCATCAATTGAAAGGTGGGTCGATGCTCTGTATTTTAGTGACAACCGCATCATGTTTGGAGGCTTGGTTGAGGAAATAGAGCAACCGAAAGATAATTTGTGATGAGCTGGGTCGAAATTCTGTAATTTTACTTTTTGACTAATTTTTCGGAAACGAGCGATCGTATAACATTTTGGTTTGCAGTTGTGGGTAGAGCATTTAAATACCTTTCTTTTGATGTGCATTTTGATTGGGTGGGAAATAGTTTTGAAAATGCTACTTTTTTCGGCAAGGGTTAGCCCACGATTTTCTCGAAAAACTGAAAAAAAATCATTTTTGTGATTTATGCATCAATTGAAAGGTGGGTCGATGCTCTGTATTTTAGTGAAAACCGCATCATGTTTGGAGGCTTGGTTGAGGAAATAGAGCAACCGAAAGATAATTTGTGATGAGCTGGGTCGAAATTCTGTAATTTTACTTTTTGACTAATTTTTCGGAAACGAGCGATCGTATAACATTTTGGTTTGCAGTTGTGGGTAGAGCATTTAAATACCTTTCTTTTGATGTGCATTTTGATTGGGTGGGAAATAGTTTTGAAAATACTACTTTTTTCGGCAAGGGTTAGCCCACGATTTTCTCGAAAAACTGAAAAAAAATCATTTTTGTGATTTATGCATCAATTGAAAGGTGGGTTGATGCTCTGTATTTTATTTATTTATTTATTTATTTATTTATTTATTTATTTATTTATTTATTTATTTATTTATTTATTTATTTATTTATTTATTCCATCTATCGAGTACAATCTCTTTTAGACTAACATACTTAATTATAATGTTTATATATAAAAAAATATAAATATAAATACCTACATATATAATCTTAAATAAATAGTAAAATAATTTACAATTTAAAACGCCTCATAAAAGAATTTCATTTAAGGCATTTTTAAATTTTACTCTACTCCATTGTAAGTTAATTACATCGCATACAGAATTAAAAAAAGCACAAGAACGAGATATGGGATCACTTTTTCCATAGTTGGTGTAATGACGCGGTATAGAAAAAAAGATATTTCTTTCCCTGAGAGGTCTTGAAGGAACATGAATTGGGTAAAGTGCAAGCAGCATAGAACAATCTATATGGTTACATATAACATCTCTGGCTAAAAGAACAAAACACTGTTTCCTTCTGATTTGAAGGGTTTTCAAACCTAAAGGTAAGCATCTCTGGTTATAGGAGGGCATAATATTATCTACCCAGTTCAATTTACGTAGAGCATATCTAGTGAATTTACGCTGAAAAGCTTCTATTCTATTAATGCTTACTGCATATACTGGGCACCAAATACAACTAGCATATTCTAACGAAGATCTCACCAATGAGATATAAAGCATTTTTAAAGTATGCGGATCCGTAAATTCCTTTGAATTTCTCATTAGAAAACCCAGCATTTTATTTGACTTCGAAATCATATAGTCGTAGTGATCATTAAAAGTTAACTTCCTATCGAAAACAACACCTAAATCCTTAAAAACTGAAACCTTATCAAGGCTTGTATTATTAACCTTATATTCAAAGTGAATAGGGTTGCGTGATCTAGTATAAGACATTTGCTTACACTTTTAGTGAAAACCGCATCATGTTTGGAGGCTTGGTTGAGGAAATAGAGGAACCGAAAGATAATTTGTGATGAGCTGGGTCGAAATTCTGTAATTTTACTTTTTGACTAATTTTTCGGAAAAGAGAGATCGTATAACATTTTGGTTTGCAGTTGTGGGTAGAGCACTTAAATACCTTTCTTTTGATGTGCATTTTGATTGGGTGGGAAATAGTTTTGAAAATACTACTTTTTCGGCAATGGGTTAGCCCACGATTTTCTCGAAAAACTGAAAAAAAATCATTTTTGAGATTTATGCATCAATTGAAAGTTGGGTCGATGCTCTGTATTTTAGTGACAACCGCATCATGTTTGGAGGCTTGGTTGAGGAAATAGAGCAACCGAAAGATAATTTGTGATGAGCTGGGTCGAAATTCTGTAATTTTACTTTTTGACTAATTTTTGGGAAACGAGCGATTGTATAACATTTTGGTTTGCAGTTGTGGGTAGAGCATTTAAATACCTTTCTTTTGATGTGCATTTTGATTGGGTGGGAAATAGTTTTGAAAATACTACTTTTTCGGCAAGGGTTAGCCCACGATTTTCTCGAAAAACTGAAAAAAAATCATTTTTGAGATTTATGCATCAATTGAAAGGTGGGTCGATGCTCTGTATTTTAGTGAAAACCGCATCATGTTTGGAGGCTTGGTTGAGGAAATAGAGCAACCGAAAGATAATTTGTGATGAGCTGGGTCGAAATTCTGTAATTTTACTTTTTGACTAATTTTTCGGAAACGAGCGATCGTATAACATTTTGGTTTGCAGTTGTGGGTAGAGCATTTAAATACCTTTCTTTTGATGTGCATTTTGATTGGGTGGGAAATAGTTTTGAAAATACTACTTTTTCGGCAATGGGTTAGCCCACGATTTTCTCGAAAAACTGAAAAAAAATCATTTTTGAGATTTATGCATCAATTGAAAGGTGGGTCGATGCTCTGTATTTTAGTGAAAACCGCATCATGTTTGGAGGCTTGGTTGAGGAAATAGAGCAACCGAAAGATAATTTGTGATGAGCTGGGTCGAAATTCTGTAATTTTACTTTTTGACTAATTTTTCGGAAACGAGCGATCGTATAACATTTTGGTTTGCAGTTGTGGGTAGAGCATTTAAATACCTTTCTTTTGATGTGCATTTTGATTGGGTGGGAAATAATTTTGAAAATACTACTTTTTTCGGCAAGGGTTAGCCCACGATTTTCTCGAAAAACTGAAAAAAATCATTTTTGTGATTTATGCATCAATTGAAAGGTGGGTCGATAGGGATCATGACGAAATTTAGAATGCCAAAAATCTCGAATGCCGAAAATCTCGAAAATAAAAAAAAATATCTAGAACGCTAAAATCTCGAATCCACAAAAATCCAGAATTAATAAAAATCTCGAAAGACTCTATCTAGAAAAAAATCTCGAAAAAAAAAATAAATTCGAGATTTTTTTTTTGTATTTTGAAAAGTTAAAAGTCAATAAAACACAAATACATCAGTGTACCCAATATTTAATTTTTTGAGGAAGAAACAAAATTTTTGCAAACAATAAGAAAGGTGCATGTGTAGCAATGTGCAATTGTATGATTGATAACTTTACTTGTCAACTTTAAGTTGGTTAAGGAGAAGTAAGTTATCCAGAATGTATGTTTAAATTTTTGAGGCATTGTTTAAAATTCGCGCGAATTTAAAACATTGCCTCAAAAATTCAAACATACATTCTGGATTTTTGCATTCGAGATTTTTTTTTTCTAGATTTTGGCATTTCGAGATTTTATTTTCTAAATTTTTGTTTTCGAGATTTTTTCCATTCTAGATTTTTGTTTTCGAGATTTTCATATTCGAGAATTTTACTTTCTAGATAATTAATTTCTAGATATCGTGGTAGACCCGGGTCGATGCTCTGTTTTTAGTGAAAACCGCATCATGTTTGGAGGCTTGGTTGAGGAAATAGAGCAACCGAAAGATAATTTGTGATGAGCTGGGTCGAAATTCTGTAATTTTACTTTTTGACTAATTTTTCGGAAACGAGAGATCGTATAACATTTTGGTTTGCAGTTGTGGGTAGAGCATTTAAATACCTTTCTTTTGATGTGCATTTTGATTGGGTGGGAAATAGTTTTGAAAATACTACTTTTTTCGGCAAGGGTTAGCCCACGATTTTCTCGAAAAACTTAAAAAAAATCATTTTTGTGATTTATGCATCAATTGAAAGGTGGGTCGATGCTCTGTATTTTAGTGAAAACCGCATCATGTTTGGAGGCTTGGTTGAGGAAATAGAGCAACCGAAAGATAATTTGTGATGAGCTGGATCGAAATTCTGTAATTTTACTTTTTGACTAATTTTTCGGAAAAGAGAGATCGTATAACATTTTGGATTGCAGTTGTGGGTAGAGCATTTAAATACCTTTCTTTTGATGTGCATTTTGATTGGGTGGGAAATAGTTTTGAAAATACTACTTTTTTCGGCAAGGGTTAGCCCACGATTTTCTCGAAAAACTGAAAAAAAATCATTTTTGAGATTTATGCATCAATTGAAAGGTGGGTCGATGCTCTGTATTTTAGTGAAAACCGCATCATGTTTGGAGGCTTGGTTGAGGAAATAGAGCAACCGAAAGATAATTTGTGATGAGCTGGGTCGAAATTCTGTAATTTTACTTTTTGACTAATTTTTCGGAAACGAGCGATTGTATAACATTTTGGTTTGCAGTTGTGGGTAGAGCATTTAAATACCTTTCTTTTGATGTGCATTTTGATTGGGTGGGAAATAGTTTTGAAAATACTACTTTTTCGGCTAGGGTTAGCCCACGATTTTCTCGAAAATCTTAAAAAAAATCATTTTTGTGATTGATGCATCAATTGAAAGGTGGGTCGATGCTCTGTATTTTAGTGAAAACCGCATCATGTTTGGAGGCTTGGTTGAGGAAATAGAGCAACCGAAAGATAATTTGTGATGAGCTGGGTCGAAATTCTGTAATTTTACTTTTTGACTAATTTTTCGGAAACGAGAGATCGTATAACATTTTGGTTTGCAGTTGTGGGTAGAGCATTTAAATACCTTTCTTTTGATGTGCATTTTGATTGGGTGGGAAATAGTTTTGAAAATACTACTTTTTTCGGCAAGGGTTAGCCCACGATTTTCTCGAAAAACTGAAAAAAAATCATTTTTGTGATTTATGCATCAATTGAAAGGTGGGTCGATGCTCTGTATTTTAGTGAAAACCGCATCATGTTTGGAGGCTCGGTTGAGGAAATAGAGCAACCGAAAGATAATTTGTGATGAGCTGGGTCGAAATTCTGTAATTTTACTTTTTGACTAATTTTTCGGAAACGAGCGATCGTATAACATTTTGGTTTGCAGTTGTGGGTAGAGCATTTAAATACCTTTCTTTTGATGTGCATTTTGATTGGGTGGGAAATGGTTTTGAAAATACTACTTTTTCGGCAAGGGTTAGCCCACGATTTTCTCGAAAATCTTAAAAAAAATCATTTTTGTGATTGATGCATCAATTGAAAGGTGGGTCGATGCTCTGTATTTTAGTGAAAACCGCATCATGTTTGGAGGCTTGGTTGAGGAAATAGAGCAACCGAAAGATAATTTGTGATGAGCTGGGTCGAAATTCTGTAATTTTACTTTTTGACTAATTTTTCTGAAAAGAGAGATCGTATAACATTTTGGTTTGCAGTTGTGGGTAGAGCATTTAAATACCTTTCTTTTGATGTGCATTTTGATTGGGTGGGAAATAGTTTTGAAAATACTACTTTTTTCGGCAAGGGTTAGCCCACGATTTTCTCGAAAATATTTTAGTGAAAACCGCATCATGTTTGGAGGCTTGGTTGAGGAAATAGAGCAACCGAAAGATAATTTGTGATGAGCTGGGTCGAAATTCTGTAATTTTACTTTTTGACTAATTTTTCGGAAACGAGCGATCGTATAACATTTTGGTTTGCAGTTGTGGGTAGAGCATTTAAATACCTTTCTTTTGATGTGCATTTTGATTGGGTGGGAAATAATTTTGAAAATACTACTTTTTTCGGCAAGGGTTAGCCCACGATTTTCTCGAAAAACTGAAAAAAATCATTTTTGTGATTTATGCATCAATTGAAAGGTGGGTCGATAGGGATCATGACGAAATCTAGAATGCCAAAAATCTCGAATGCCGAAAATCTCGAAAATAAAAAAAAATATCTAGAACGCTAAAATCTCGAATCCACAAAAATCCAGAATTAATAAAAATCTCGAAAGACTCTATCTAGAAAAAAATCTCGAAAAAAAAAATAAATTCGAGATTTTTTTTTTGTATTTTGAAAAGTTAAAAGTCAATAAAACACAAATACATCAGTGTACCCAATATTTAATTTTTTGAGGAAGAAACAAAATTTTTGCAAACAATAAGAAAGGTGCATGTGTAGCAATGTGCAATTGTATGATTGATAACTTTACTTGTCAACTTTAAGTTGGTTAAGGAGAAGTAAGTTATCCAGAATGTATGTTTAAATTTTTGAGGCATTGTTTAAAATTCGCGCGAATTTAAAACATTGCCTCAAAAATTCAAACATACATTCTGGATTTTTTCATTCGAGATTTTTTTTTTCTAGATTTTGGCATTTCGAGATTTTATTTTCTAAATTTTTGTTTTCGAGATTTTTTCCATTCTAGATTTTTGTTTTCGAGATTTTCATATTCGAGAATTTTACTTTCTAGATAATTAATTTCTAGATATCGTGGTAGACCCGGGTCGATGCTCTGTTTTTAGTGAAAACCGCATCATGTTTGGAGGCTTGGTTGAGGAAATAGAGCAACCGAAAGATAATTTGTGATGAGCTGGGTCGAAATTCTGTAATTTTACTTTTTGACTAATTTTTCGGAAACGAGCGATCGTATAACATTTTGGTTTGCAGTTGTGGGTAGAGCATTTAAATACCTTTCTTTTGATGTGCATTTTGATTGGGTGGGAAATAATTTTGAAATACTACTTTTTTCGGCAAGGGTTAGCCCACGATTTTCTCGAAAAACTGAAAAAAAATCATTTTTGTGATTTATGCATCAATTGAAAGGTGGGTCGATGCTCTGTATTTTAGTGAAAACCGCATCATGTTTGGAGGCTTGGTTGAGGAAATAGAGCAACCGAAAGATAATTTGTGATGAGCTGGGTCGAAATTCTGTAATTTTACTTTTTGACTAATTTTTCGGAAACAAGTGATTGTATAACATTTTGGTTTGCAGTTGTGGGTAGAGCATTTAAATACCTTTCTTTTGATGTGTATTTTGATTGGGTGGGAAATAGTTTTGAAAATGCTACTTTTTCGGCAATGGGTTAGCCCACGATTTTCTCGAAAAACTGAAAAAAAATCATTTTTGAGATTTATGCATCAATTGAAAGGTGGGTCGATGCTCTGTATTTTAGTGAAAACCGCATCATGTTTGGAGGCTTGGTTGAGGAAATAGAGCAACCGAAAGATAATTTGTGATGAGCTGGGTCGAAATTCTGTAATTTTACTTTTTGACTAATTTTTCGGAAAAGAGAGATCGTATAACATTTTGGATTGCAGTTGTGGGTAGAGCATTTAAATACCTTTCTTTTGATGTGCATTTTGATTGGGTGGGAAATAGTTTTGAAAATACTACTTTTTTCGGCAAGGGTTAGCCCACGATTTTCTCGAAAGCAAGGGTTAGCCCACGATTTTCTCGAAAAACTGAAAAAAAATCATTTTTGTGATTTATGCATCAATTGAAAGGTGGGTCGATGCTCTGTATTTTAGTGAAAACCGCATCATGTTTGGAGGCTTGGTTGAGGAAATAGAGCAACCGAAAGATAATTTGTGATGAGCTGGGTCGAAATTCTGTAATTTTACTTTTTGACTAATTTTTCGGAAACGAGCAATTGTATAACATTTTGGTTTGCAGTTGTGGGTAGAGCATTTAAATACCTTTCTTTTGATGTGCATTTTGATTGGGTGGGAAATAGTTTTGAAAATACTACTTTTTCGGCAATGGGTTAGCCCACGATTTTCTCGAAAAACTGAAAAAAAATCATTTTTGAGATTTATGCATCAATTAAAAGGTGGGTCGATGCTCTGTATTTTAGTGAAAACCGCATCATGTTTGGAGGCTTGGTTGAGGAAATAGAGCAACCGAAAGATAATTTGTGATGAGCTGGGTCGAAATTCTGTAATTTTACTTTTTGACTAATTTTTCGGAAAAGAGAGATCGTATAACATTTTGGTTTGCAGTTGTGGGTAGAGCATTTAAATACCTTTCTTTTGATGTGCATTTTGATTGGGTTGGAAATAGTTTTGAAAATACTTCTTTTTCGGCAAGGGTTAGCCCACGATTTTCTCGAAAAACTGAAAAAAATCATTTTTGTGATTTATGCATCAATTGAAAGGTGGGTCGATGCTCTGTATTTTAGTGAAAACCGCATCATGTTTGGATGCTTGGTTGAGGAAATAGAGCAACCGAAAGATAATTTGTGATGAGCTGGGTCGAAATTCTGTAATTTTACTTTTTGACTAATTTTTCGGAAACGAGCGATCGTATAACATTTTGGTTTGCAGTTGTGGGTAGAGCATTTAAATACCTTTCTTTTGATGTGTATTTTGATTGGTTGGGAAATAATTTTGAAAATACTACTTTTTTCGGCAAGGGTTAGCCCACGATTTTCTCGAAAAACTGAAAAAAAATCATTTTTGAGATTTATGCATCAATTGAAAGGTGGGTCGATGCTCTGTATTTTAGTGAAAACCGCATCATGTTTGGAGGCTTGGTTGAGGAAATAGAGCAACCGAAAGATAATTTGTGATGAGCTGGGTCGAAATTCTGTAATTTTACTTTTGACTAATTTTTCGGAAACGAGCGATCGTATAACATTTTGGTTTGCAGTTGTGGGTAGAGCATTTAAATACCTTTCTTTTGATGTGCATTTTGATTGGGTGGGAAATAGTTTTGAAAATACTACTTTTTTCGGCAAGGGTTAGCCCACGATTTTCTCGAAAAACTGAAAAAAAAATCATTTTTGTGATTTATGCATCAATTGAAAGGTGGGTCGATGCTCTGTATTTTAGTGAAAACCGCATCATGTTTGGAGGCTTGGTTGAGGAAATAGAGCAACCGAAAGATAATTTGTGATGAGCTGGGTCGAAATTCTGTAATTTTACTTTTTGACTAATTTTTCGGAAACGAGCGATCGTATAACATTTTGGTTTGCAGTTGTGGGTAGAGCATTTAAATACCTTTCTTTTGATGTGCATTTTGATTGGGTGGGAAATAGTTTTGAAAATACTACTTTTTCGGCAATGGGTTAGCCCACGATTTTCTCGAAAAACTGAAAAAAAATCATTTTTGTGATTTATGCATCAATTGAAAGGTGGGTCGATGCTCTGTATTTTAGTGAAAACCGCATCATGTTTGGAGGCTTGGTTGAGGAAATAGAGCAACCGAAAGATAATTTGTGATGAGCTGGGTCGAAATTCTGTAATTTTACTTTTTGACTAATTTTTCGGAAACGAGCGACCGTATAACATTTTGGTTTGCAGTTGTGGGTAGACCATTTAAATACCTTTCTTTTGATGTGCATTTTGATTGGGTGGGAAATAGTTTTGAAAATACTACTTTTTTCGGCAAGGGTTATCCCACGATTTTCTCGAAAAACTGAAAAAAAATCATTTTTGTGATTTATGCATCAATTGAAAGGTGGGTCGATGCTCTGTATTTTAGTGAAAACCGCATCATGTTTGGAGGCTTGGTTGAGGAAATAGAGCAACCGAAAGATAATTTGTGATGAGCTGGGTCGAAATTCTGTAATTTTACTTTTTGACTAATTTTTCGGAAAAGAGAGATCGTATAACATTTTGGTTTGCAGTTGTGGGTAGAGCATTTAAATACCTTTCTTTTGATGTGCATTTTGATTGGGTGGGAAATAGTTTTGAAAATACTACTTTTTCGGCAATGGGTTAGCCCACGATTTTCTCGAAAAACTGAAAAAAAAAATCATTTTTGAGATTTATGCATCAATTGAAAGGTGGGTCGATGCTCTGTATTTTAGTGACAACCGCATCATGTTTGGAGGCTTGGTTGAGGAAATAGAGCAACCGAAAGATAATTTGTGATGAGCTGGGTCGAAATTCTGTAATTTTACTTTTTGACTAATTTTTCGGAAACGAGCGATTGTATAACATTTTGGTTTGCAGTTGTGGGTAGAGCATTTAAATACCTTTCTTTTGATGTGCATTTTGATTGGGTGGGAAATAGTTTTGAAAATACTACTTTTTCGGCAAGGGTTAAAAAAAAATCATTTTTGTGATTTATGCATCAATTGAAAGGTGGGTCGATGCTCTGTATTTTAGTGAAAACCGCATCATGTTTGGAGGCTTGGTTGAGGAAATAGAGCAACCGAAAGATAATTTGTGATGAGCTGGGTCGAAATTCTGTAATTTTACTTTTTGACTAATTTTTCGGAAACGAGCGATTGTATAACATTTTGGTTTGCAGTTGTGGGTAGAGCATTTAAATACCTTTCTTTTGATGTGTATTTTGATTGGTTGGGAAATAATTTTGAAAAAACTGCTTTTTTTCGGCAAGGGTTAGCCCACGATTTTCTCGAAAAACTGAAAAAAAATCATTTTTGAGATTTATGCATCAATTGAAAGGTGGGTCGATGCTCTGTATTTTAGTGAAAACCGCATCATGTTTGGAGGCTTGGTTGAGGAAATAGAGCAACCGAAAGATAATTTGTGATGAGCTGGGTCGAAATTCTGTAATTTTACTATTTGACTAATTTTTCGGAAACGAGCGATCAACATTTTGGTTTGCAGTTGTGGGTAGAGCATTTAAATACCTTTCTTTTGATGTGCATTTTGATTGGGTGGGAAATAGTTTTGAAAATACTACTTTTTCGGCAATGGGTTAGCCCACGATTTTCTCGAAAAACTGAAAAAAAATCATTTTTGTGATTTATGCATCAATTGAAAGGTGGGTCGATGCTCTGTATTTTAGTGAAAACCGCATCATGTTTGGAGGCTTGGTTGAGGAAATAGAGCAACCGAAAGATAATTTGTGATGAGCTGGGTCGAAATTCTGTAATTTTACTTTTTGACTAATTTTTCGGAAAAGAGAGATCGTATAACATTTTGGTTTGCAGTTGTGGGTAGAGCATTTAAATACCTTTCTTTTGATGTGCATTTTGATTGGGTGGGAAATAGTTTTGAAAATACTACTTTTTCGGCAATGGGTTAGCCCACGATTTTCTCGAAAAACTGAAAAAAAATCATTTTTGAGATTTATGCATCAATTGAAAGGTAGGTCGATGCTCTGTATTTTAGTGACAACCGCATCATGTTTGGAGGCTTGGTTGAGGAAATAGAGCAACCGAAAGATAATTTGTGATGAGCTGGGTCGAAATTCTGTAATTTTACTTTTTGACTAATTTTTCGGAAACGAGCGATTGTATAACATTTTGGTTTGCAGTTGAGGGTAGAGCATTTAAATACCTTTCTTTTGATGTGCATTTTGATTGGGTGGGAAATAGTTTTGAAAATACTACTTTTTCGGCAAGGGTTAGCCCACGATTTTCTCGAAAAACTGAAAAAAAAATCATTTTTGAGATTTATGCATCAATTGAAAGGTGGGTCGATGCTCTGTATTTTAGTGTTAACCGCATCATGTTTGGAGGCTTGGTTGAGGAAATAGAGCAACCGAAAGATAATTTGTGATGAGCTGGGTCGAAATTCTGTAATTTTACTTTTTGACTAATTTTTCGGAAACGAGCGATCGTATAACATTTTGGTTTGCAGTTGTGGGTAGAGCATTTAAATACCTTTCTTTTGATGTGTATTTTGATTGGTTGGGAAATAATTTTGAAAATACTACTTTTTTCGGCAAGGGTAAGCCCACGATTTTCTCGAAAAACTGAAAAAAAAATCATTTTTGTGATTTATGCATCAATTGAAAGGTGGGTCGATGCTCTGTATTTTAGTGAAAACCGCATCATGTTTGGAGGCTTGGTTGAGGAAATAGAGCAACCGAAAGATAATTTGTGATGAGCTGGGTCGAAATTCTGTAATTTTACTTTTTGACTAATTTTTCGGAAACGAGCGATTGTATAACATTTTGGTTTGCAGTTGTGGGTAGAGCATTTAAATACCTTTCTTTTGATGTGTATTTTGATTGGTTGGGAAATAATTTTGAAAAAACTGCTTTTTTCGGCAAGGGTTAGCCCACGATTTTCTCGAAAAACTGAAAAAAAATCATTTTTGAGATTTATGCATCAATTGAAAGGTGGGTCGATGCTCTGTATTTTAGTGAAAACCGCATCATGTTTGGAGGCTTGGTTGAGGAAATAGAGCAACCGAAATATAATTTGTGATGAGCTGGGTCGAAATTCTGTAATTTTACTTTTTGACTAATTTTTCGGAAACGAGCGATCAACATTTTGGTTTGCAGTTGTGGGTAGAGCATTTAAATACCTTTCTTTTGATGTGCATTTTGATTGGGTGGGAAATAGTTTTGAAAATACTACTTTTTCGGCAATGGGTTAGCCCACGATTTTCTCGAAAAACTGAAAAAAAATCATTTTTGAGATTTATGCATCAATTGAAAGGTGGGTCGATGCTCTGTATTTTAGTGAAAACCGCATCATGTTTGGAGGCTTGGTTGAGAAAATAGAGCAACCGAAAGATAATTTGTGATGAGCTGGGTCGAAATTCTGTAATTTTACTTTTTGACTATTTTTTCGGAAAAGAGAGATCGTATAACATTTTGGTTTGCAGTTGTGGGTAGAGCATTTAAATACCTTTCTTTTGATGTGGTGGGAAATAGTTTTGAAAATACTACTTTTTTCGGCAAGGGTTAGCCCACGATTTTCTCGAAAAACTGAAAAAAAAATCATTTTTGTGATTTATGCATCAATTGAAAGGTGGGTCGATGCTCTGTATTTTAGTGAAAACCGCATCATGTTTGGAGGCTTGGTTGAGGAAATAGAGCAACCGAAAGATAATTTGTGATGAGCTGGGTCGAAATTCTGTAATTTTACTTTTTGACTAATTTTTCGGAAACGAGCGATCGTATAACATTTTGGTTTGCAGTTGTGAGTAGAGCATTTAAATACCTTTCTTTTGATGTGCATTTTGATTGGGTGGGAAATAGTTTTGAAAATACTACTTTTTTCGGCAAGGGTTAGCCCACGATTTTCTCGAAAAACTGAAAAAAAATCATTTTTGTGATTTATGCATCAATTGGAAGGTGGGTCGATGCTCTGTATTTTAGTGAAAACCGCATCATGTTTGGAGGCTTGGTTGAGGAAATAGAGCAACCGAAAGATAATTTGTGATGAGCTGGGTCGAAATTCTGTAATTTTACTTTTTGACTAATTTTTCGGAAACGAGCGATCGTATAACATTTTGGTTTGCAGTTGTGGGTAGAGCATTTAAATACCTTTCTTTTGATGTGCATTTTGATTGGGTGGGAAATAGTTTTGAAAATACTACTTTTTTCGGCAAGGGTTAGCCCACGATTTTCTCGAAAAACTGAAAAAAAATCATTTTTGAGATTTATGCATCAATTGAAAGGTGGGTCGATGCTCTGTATTTTAGTGAAAACCGCATCATGTTTGGAGGCTTGGTTGAGGAAATAGAGCAACCTAAAGATAATTTGTGATGAGCTGGGTCGAAATTCTGTAATTTTACTTTTTGACTAATTTTTCGGAAACGAGCGATCGTATAACATTTTGGTTTGCAGTTGTGGGTAGAGCATTTAAATACCTTTCTTTTGATGTGCATTTTGATTGGGTGGGAAATAGTTTTGAAAATACTACTTTTTCGGCAAGGGTTAGCCCACGATTTTCTCGAAAAACTGAAAAAAAAAAATCATTTTTGTGATTTATGCATCAATTGAAAGGTGGGTCGATGCTCTGTATTTTAGTGAAAACCGCATCATATTTGGAGGCTTGGTTGAGGAAATAGAGCAACCGAAAGATAATTTGTGATGAGCTGGGTCGAAATTCTGTAATTTTACTTTTTGACTAATTTTTCGGAAACGAGCGATCGTATAACATTTTGGTTTGCAGTTGTGGGTAGAGCATTTAAATACCTTTCTTTTGATGTGCATTTTGATTGGGTGGGAAATAGTTTTGAAAATACTACTTTTTCGGCAATGGGTTAGACCACGATTTTCTCGAAAAACTGAAAAAAAATCATTTTTGTGATTTATGCATCAATTGAAAGGTGGGTCGATGCTCTGTATTTTAGTGAAAACCGCATCATGTTTGGAGGCTTGGTTGAGGAAATAGAGCAACCGAAAGATAATTTGTGATGAGCTGGGTCGAAATTCTGTAATTTTACTTTTTGACTAATTTTTCGGAAACGAGCGATCGTATAACATTTTGGTTTGCAGTTGTGGGTAGAGCATTTAAATACCTTTCTTTTGATGTGCATTTTGATTGGGTGGGAAATAGTTTTGAAAATACTACTTTTTTCGGCAAGGGTTAGCCCACGATTTTCTCGAAAAACTGAAAAAAAATCATTTTTGTGATTTATGCATCAATTGAAAGGTGGGTCGATGCTCTGTATTTTAGTGAAAACCGCATCATGTTTGGAGGCTTGGTTGAGGAAATAGAGCAACCGAAAGATAATTTGTGATGAGCTGGGTCGAAATTCTGTAATTTTACTTTTTGACTAATTTTTCGGAAACGAGCGATCGTATAACATTTTGGTTTGCAGTTGTGGGTAGAGCATTTAAATACCTTTCTTTTGATGTGCATTTTGATTGGGTGGGAAATAGTTTTGAAAATACTACTTTTTTCGGCAAGGGTTAGCCCACGATTTTCTCGAAAAACTGAAAAAAAAATCATTTTTGTGATTTATGCATCAATTGAAAGGTGGGTCGATGCTCTGTATTTTAGTGAAAACCGCATCATGTTTGGAGGCTTGGTTGTGGAAATAGAGCAACCGAAAGATAATTTGTGATGAGCTGTGTCGAAATTCTGTAATTTTACTTTTTGACTAATTTTTCGGAAACGAGCGATCGTATAACATTTTGGTTTGCAGTTGTGGGTAGAGCATTTAAATACCTTTCTTTTGATGTGCATTTTGATTGGGTGGGAAATAGTTTTGAAAATACTACTTTTTCGGCAATGGGTTAGCCCACGATTATCTCGAAAAACTGAAAAAAAAATCATTTTTGAGATTTATGCATCAATTGAAAGGTGGGTCGATGCTCTGTATTTTAGTGACAACCGCATCATGTTTGGAGGCTTGGTTGAGTAAATAGAGCAACCGAAAGATAATTTGTGATGAGCTGGGTCGAAATTCTGTAATTTTACTTTTTGACTAATTTTTCGGAAAAGAGCGATCGTATAACATTTTGGTTTGCAGTTGTGGGTAGAGCATTTAAATACCTTTCTTTTGATGTGCATTGTGATTGGGTGGGAAATAGTTTTAAAAATACTACATTTTTCGGCAAGGGTTAGCCCACGATTTTCTCGAAAAACTGAAAAAAAATCATTTTTGAGATTTATGCATCAATTGAAAGGTGGGTCGATGCTCTGTATTTTAGTGACAACCGCATCATGTTTGGAGGCTTGGTTGAGGAAATAGAGCAACCGAAAGATAATTTGTGATGAGCTGGGTCGAAATTCTGTAATTTTACTTTTTGACTAATTTTTCGGAAACGAGCGATCGTATAACATTTTGGTTTGCAGTTGTGGGTAGAGCATTTAAATACCTTTCTTTTGATGTACATTTTGATTGGGTGGGAAATATATTTGAAAATGCTACTTTTTCGGCAATGGGTTAGCCCACGATTTTCTCGAAAAACTGAAAAAAAAATCATTTTTGTGATTTATGCATCAATTGAAAGGTGGGTCGATGCTCTGTATTTTAGTGAAAACCGCATCATGTTTGGAGGCTTGGTTGAGGAAATAGAGCAACCGAAAGATAATTTGTGATGAGCTGGGTCGAAATTCTGTAATTTTACTTTTTGACTAATTTTTCGGAAACGAGCGATCGTATAACATTTTGGTTTGCAGTTGTGGGTAGAGCATTTAAATACCTTTCTTTTGATGTGCATTTTGATTGGGTGGGAAATAGATTTGAAAATACTACTTTTTTCGGCAAGGGTTAGCCCACGATTTTCTCGAAAAACTGAAAAAAAATCATTTTTGTGATTTATGCATCAATTGAAAGGTGGGTCGATGCTCTGTATTTTAGTGAAAACCGCATCATGTTTGGAGGCTTGGTTGAGGAAATAGAGCAACCGAAAGATAATTTGTGATGAGCTGGGTCGAAATTCTGTAATTTTACTTTTTGACTAATTTTTCGGAAACGAGCGATCGTATAACATTTTGGTTTGCAGTTGTGGGTAGAGCATTTAAATACCCTTCTTTTGATGTGCATTTTGATTGGGTGGGAAATAGATTTTAAAATACTACTTTTTTCGGCAAGGGTTAGCCCACGATTTTCTCGAAAAACTTAAAAAAAATCATTTTTGTGATTTATGCATCAATTGAAAGGTGGGTCGATGCTCTGTATTTTAGTGAAAACCGCATCATGTTTGGAGGCTTGGTTGAGGAAATAGAGCAACCGAAAGATAATTTGTGATGAGCTGGGTCGAAATTCTGTAATTTTACTTTTTGACTAATTTTTCGGAAAAGAGAGATCGTATAACATTTTGGTTTGCAGTTGTGGGTAGAGCATTTAAATACCTTTCTTTTGATGTGCATTTTGATTGGGTGGGAAATAGTTTTGAAAATACTACTTTTTTCGGCAAGGGTTAGCCCACGATTTTCTCGAAAAACTGAAAAAAAATCATTTTTGTGATTTATGCATCAATTGAAAGGTGGGTCGATGCTCTGTATTTTAGTGAAAACCGCATCATGTTTGGAGGCTTGGTTGAGGAAATAAAGCAACCGAAAGATAATTTGTGATGAGCTGGGTCGAAATTCTGTAATTTTACTTTTTGACTAATTTTTCGGAAAAGAGAGATCGTATAACATTTTGGTTTGCAGTTGTGGGTAGAGCATTTAAATACCTTTCTTTTGATGTGCATTTTGATTGGGTGGGAAATAGTTTTGAAAATACTACTTTTTCGGCAATGGGTTAGCCCACGATTTTCTCGAAAAACTGAAAAAAAATCATTTTTGAGATTTATGCATCAATTGAAAGGTGGGTCGATGCTCTGTATTTTAGTGAAAACCGCATCATGTTTGGAGGCTTGGTTGAGGAAATAGAGCAACCGAAAGATAATTTGTGATGAGCTGGGTCGAAATTCTGTAATTTTACTTTTTGACTAATTTTTCGGAAACGAGCGATCGTATAACATTTTGGTTTGCAGTTGTGGGTAGAGCATTTAAATACCTTTCTTTTGATGTGCATTTTGATTGGGTGGGAAATAGTTTTGAAAATACTACTTTTTTCGGCAAGGGTTAGCCCACGATTTTCTCGAAAAACTGAAAAAAAAAACATTTTTGTGATTTATGCACCAATTGAAAGGTGGGTCGATGCTCTGTATTTTAGTGAAAACCGCATCATGTTTGGAGGCTTGGTTGAGGAAATAGAGCAACCGAAAGATAATTTGTGATGAGCTGGGTCGAAATTCTGTAATTTTACTTTTTGACTAATTTTTCGGAAACGAGCGATCGTATAACATTTTGGTTTGCAGTTGTGGGTAGAGCATTTAAATACCTTTCTTTTGATGTGCATTTTGATTGGGTGGGAAATAGTTTTGAAAATACTACTTTTTTCGGCAAGGGTTAGCCCACGATTTTCTCGAAAAACTGAAAAAAAATCATTTTTGTGATTTATGCATCAATTGAAAGGTGGGTCGATGCTCTGTATTTTAGTGAAAACCGCATCATGTTTGGAGGCTTGGTTGAGGAAATAGAGCAAGCGAAAGATAATTTGTGATGAGCTGGGTCGAAATTCTGTAATTTTACTTTTTGACTAATTTTTCGGAAACGAGCGATCGTATAACATTTTGGTTTGCAGTTGTGGGTAGAGCATTTAAATACCTTTCTTTTGATGTGCATTTTGATTGGGTGGGAAATAGTTTTGAAAATACTACTTTTTCGGCAATGGGTTAGCCCACGATTTTCTCGAAAAACTGAAAAAAAAATCATTTTTGTGATTTATGCATCAATTGAAAGGTGGGTCGATGCTCTGTATTTTAGTGACAACCGCATCATGTTTGGAGGCTTGGTTGAGGAAATAGAGCAACCGAAAGATAATTTGTGATGAGCTGGGTCGAAATTCTGTAATTTTACTTTTTGACTAATTTTTCGGAAACGAGCGATCGTATAACATTTTGGTTTGCAGTTGTGGGTAGAGCATTTAAATACCTTTCTTTTGATGTGTATTTTGATTGGTTGGGAAATAATTTTGAAAATACTACTTTTTTCGGCAAGGGTTAGCCCACGATTTTCTCGAAAAACTGAAAAAAAATCATTTTTGAGATTTATGCATCAATTGAAAGGTGGGTCGATGCTCTGTGTTTTAGTGATAACCGCATCATGTTTGGAGGCTTGGTTGAGGAAATAGAGCAACCGAAAGATAATTTGTGATGAGCTGGGTCGAAATTCTGTAATTTTACTTTTTGACTAATTTTTCGGAAACGAGCGATCGTATAACATTTTGGTTTGCAGTTGTGGGTAGAGCATTTAAATACCTTTCTATTGATGTGCAATTTGATTGGGTGGGAAATAGTTTTGAAAATACTACTTTTTTCGGCAAGGGTTAGCCCACGATTTTCTCGAAAAACTGAAAAAAAATCATTTTTGAGATTTATGCATCAATTGAAAGGTGGGTCGATGCTCTGTATTTTAGTGAAAACCGCATCATGTTTGGAGGCTTGGTTGAGGAAATAGAGCAACCGAAAGATAATTTGTGATGAGCTGGGTCGAAATTCTGTAATTTTACTTTTTGACTAATTTTTCGGAAACGAGCGATCGTATAACATTTTGGTTTGCAGTTGTGGGTAGAGCATTTAAATACCTTTCTTTTGATGTGCATTTTGATTGGGTGGGAAATAGTTTTGAAAATACTACTTTTTTGGCAATGGGTTAGCCCACGATTTTCTCGAAAAACTGAAAAAAAATCAGTTTTGAGATTTATGCATCAATTGAAAGGTGGGTCGATGCTCTGTATTTTAGTGAAAACCGCATCATGTTTGGAGGCTTGGTTGAGGAAATAGAGCAACCGAAAGATAATTTGTGATGAGCTTGGTCGAAATTCTGTAATTTTACTTTTTGACTAATTTTTCGGAAACGAGCGATCGTATAACATTTTGGTTTGCAGTTGTGGGTAGAGCATTTAAATACCTTTCTTTTGATGTGTATTTTGATTGGTTGGGAAATAATTATGAAAATACTACTTTTTTGGCAATGGGTTAGCCCACGATTTTCTCGAAAAACTGAAAAAAAAATAATTTTTGTGATTTATGCATCAATTGAAAGGTGGGTCGATGCTCTGTATTTTAGTGAAAACCGCATCATGTTTGGGGGCTTGGTTGAGGAAATAGAGCAACCGAAAGATAATTTATGATGAGCTGGGTCGAAATTCTGTAATTTTACTTTTTGACTAATTTTTCGGAAACGAGCGATCGTATAACATTTTGGTTTGCAGTTGTGGGTAGAGCATTTAAATACCTTTCTTTTGATGTGCATTTTGATTGGGTGGGAAATAGTTTTGAAAATACTACTTTTTTCGGCAAGGGTTAGCCCACGATTTTCTCGAAAAACTGAAAAAAAAATCATTTTTGTGATTTATGCATCAATTGAAAGGTGGGTCGATGCTCTGTATTTTAGTGAAAACCGCATCATGTTTGGAGGCTTGGTTGAGGAAATAGAGCAACCGAAAGATAATTTGTGATGAGCTGGGTCGAAATTCTGTAATTTTACTTTTTGACTAATTTTTCGGAAACGAGCGATCGTATAACATTTTGGTTTGCAGTTGTGGGTAGAGCATTTAAATACCTTTCTTTTGATGTGCATTTTGATTGGGTGGGAAATAGTTTTGAAAATACTACTTTTTTGGCAATGCGTTAGCCCACGATTTTCTCGAAAAACTGAAAAAAATCATTTTTGAGATTTATGCATCAATTGAAAGGTGGGTCGATGCTCTGTATTTTAGTGACAACCGCATCATGGTTGGAGGCTTGGTTGAGGAAATAGAGCAACCGAAAGATAATTTGTGATGAGCTGGGTCGAAATTCTGTAATTTTACTTTTTGACTAATTTTTCGGAAACGAGCGATCGTATAACATTTTGGTTTGCAGTTGTGGGTAGAGCATTTAAATACCTTTCTTTTGATGTGTATTTTGATTGGTTGGGAAATAATTTTGAAAATACTACTTTTTTCGGCAAGGGTTAGCCCACGATTTTCTCGAAAAACTGAAAAAAAATCATTTTTGAGATTTATGCATCAATTGAAAGGTGGGTCGATGCTCTGTGTTTTAGTGATAACCGCATCATGTTTGGAGGCTTGGTTGAGGAAATAGAGCAACCGAAAGATAATTTGTGATGAGCTGGGTCGAAATTCTGTAATTTTACTTTTTGACTAATTTTTCGGAAACGAGCGATCGTATAACATTTTGGTTTGCAGTTGTGGGTAGAGCATTTAAATACCTTTCTATTGATGTGCAATTTGATTGGGTGGGAAATAGTTTTGAAAATACTACTTTTTTCGGCAAGGGTTAGCCCACGATTTTCTCGAAAAACTGAAAAAAAATCATTTTTGAGATTTATGCATCAATTGAAAGGTGGGTCGATGCTCTGTATTTTAGTGAAAACCGCATCATGTTTGGAGGCTTGGTTGAGGAAATAGAGCAACCGAAAGATAATTTGTGATGAGCTGGGTCGAAATTCTGTAATTTTACTTTTTGACTAATTTTTCGGAAACGAGCGATCGTATAACATTTTGGTTTGCAGTTGTGGGTAGAGCATTTAAATACCTTTCTTTTGATGTGCATTTTGATTGGGTGGGAAATAGTTTTGAAAATACTACTTTTTTGGCAATGGGTTAGCCCACGATTTTCTCGAAAAACTGAAAAAAAATCAGTTTTGAGATTTATGCATCAATTGAAAGGTGGGTCGATGCTCTGTATTTTAGTGAAAACCGCATCATGTTTGGAGGCTTGGTTGAGGAAATAGAGCAACCGAAAGATAATTTGTGATGAGCTTGGTCGAAATTCTGTAATTTTACTTTTTGACTAATTTTTCGGAAACGAGCGATCGTATAACATTTTGGTTTGCAGTTGTGGGTAGAGCATTTAAATACCTTTCTTTTGATGTGTATTTTGATTGGTTGGGAAATAATTATGAAAATACTACTTTTTTGGCAATGGGTTAGCCCACGATTTTCTCGAAAAACTGAAAAAAAAATAATTTTTGTGATTTATGCATCAATTGAAAGGTGGGTCGATGCTCTGTATTTTAGTGAAAACCGCATCATGTTTGGGGGCTTGGTTGAGGAAATAGAGCAACCGAAAGATAATTTATGATGAGCTGGGTCGAAATTCTGTAATTTTACTTTTTGACTAATTTTTCGGAAACGAGCGATCGTATAACATTTTGGTTTGCAGTTGTGGGTAGAGCATTTAAATACCTTTCTTTTGATGTGCATTTTGATTGGGTGGGAAATAGTTTTGAAAATACTACTTTTTTCGGCAAGGGTTAGCCCACGATTTTCTCGAAAAACTGAAAAAAAAATCATTTTTGTGATTTATGCATCAATTGAAAGGTGGGTCGATGCTCTGTATTTTAGTGAAAACCGCATCATGTTTGGAGGCTTGGTTGAGGAAATAGAGCAACCGAAAGATAATTTGTGATGAGCTGGGTCGAAATTCTGTAATTTTACTTTTTGACTAATTTTTCGGAAACGAGCGATCGTATAACATTTTGGTTTGCAGTTGTGGGTAGAGCATTTAAATACCTTTCTTTTGATGTGCATTTTGATTGGGTGGGAAATAGTTTTGAAAATACTACTTTTTTGGCAATGCGTTAGCCCACGATTTTCTCGAAAAACTGAAAAAAATCATTTTTGAGATTTATGCATCAATTGAAAGGTGGGTCGATGCTCTGTATTTTAGTGACAACCGCATCATGGTTGGAGGCTTGGTTGAGGAAATAGAGCAACCGAAAGATAATTTGTGATGAGCTGGGTCGAAATTCTGTAATTTTACTTTTTGACTAATTTTTCGGAAACGAGCGATCGTATAACATTTTGGTTTGCAGTTGTGGGTAGGGCATTTAAATACCTTTCTTTTGATGTGCATTTTGATTGGGTGGGAAATAGTTTTGAAAATACTACTTTTTTCGGCAAGGGATAGCCCATAGAGGAAATATATTATCTAGAGTCCCGACCGGTACCCGTCCTACCTGAAACACCCTCAAATTTTATTCGAGGTGAACTCTCCCAAATTCGAGGTGAACTCTCTCAAATTCGCTGTCGGTGAATACATGTGAGTGGAGAAAAAAAAAGCAAAAAGTCATTCCTGTCAAAAATGACAATCAATTTTGCAAAACAAAACAATGGGTTTCTGATTTTAATAGTAAGTTTTTGTTAATTGTTTTGATTTTTAATATAATTTGATATTTTTCAGACCAAAATTCTTTATAATGAAGAGGGTATATACAAGTTCACTTCATTGAATAAAAAGTAAGTCAAATTGCAGTGAAGGAGGTGCAACAATAATGGATTTATTTTATAGTCTGTCTTTTCATTTTAGATAGTGCCAAAATACAGCAAGCAATTTCCTTTAAGTAATTTGGAAGGCAAACCAAACAAGGCGCTGATTTGCAGGTAAGTTTTTTGTATATTATATTGCTCTTAACAAAATAATATCAATGTTTTTAACTACAGATACTTCCCATTGTTTTTGTATGTACTTCTCAACGGCAATAGCTGCCGCAGGCGTTGACGGCGGAGGTGTCACCATCAAAACCATTAGAAACAACACCACCAAGTCAATGATGCAAGTGGAAGTTTTGCCATGTAATAGTCGACCGCTGACGCCCTTCTCCATCAATTATGTGAGTACGTTTTGAAACATTCATATCGTAGTCAACTAGCTTAATCTTCATCTTCTAGGTGTAAAGAGTACTACCGGTCTGCAGTTCTGCAAGAGACGCAATAAAAACAAGAATGCAATCGCAGGAATACTCAAAAAAATTTCCAACCGTGACTGTAATTGAGTTTAAATTTTAAATCTACAACAAATCCATTTAGTTTGGTCCTAAGAATCACACTGGCTTAACGGTGGCAATCATTCGGGGGCAAATGAGCTGGCCCGACAAGAATCCCCAAGAAGCCAAACAGATTCAGATCAGTCTCTCGGCAGCTACTGACGATGTCGGCGAGTTGAATCCATCGATTTTCACACAGAAAATCAACATCAAAAAAAGTAAGTCAATTTCCATTTCAGATTTCCTTATATAATGAAAATTAATTTCTTTATAGTCACTACTCGTAGCGGAAGCGATCTCTGCGTTGTCGACAATGCGAACCGAATGTCATCAAGCCGGAGTACCAACCGGGGCTCTTGCATTGTAACAGTGTGCGAACATCAGTGTAAATGCGAGGCAGCAGCTACTGCTGCCGCCGAAGCTGACACCGCCTACATAGAAGAGGTAGGTGATACGAATGCCGCTTTAGAAGGAACTTGTTGCGACAATTATAGTACCACCTAAATGACGGGAGTCGAAAATCATTGGTAAGCCTTCTTAAAAAATGAAATACAAAATAATCTGAGCAGTTTTGTATGTACTATTTTAGAATTCCTGCAATTTTAAGAAACTTAAAGGCTGACAAAATAGAAGCTGAATTAAAGGAATTCTTAATGCCTATTGAATCACAAAAGCTTCTGTTTAGAAGTAACTGGCATCGATACAAGAATGCCCCTACCAATTGCCCTAATGATGTTCCAAGAGTTGCTGCGCAAATAGTAGCGAGCCGGCAACCTTCACGTAGTGAGAATATCAGATTGGAATTTTCTTCGTAAAAGAATGATGGCAAGACTACTTCAAAGTAAGTTCCACATTAACAACAAAACTCAAAGGCACTAATTGATGTTTTTCTTTTTCAGTTACAAATCAAAATAAAGCTTAGTCGATTTGACTTCTGCCGTTCAGTTGATTTGACGATATGCTAAGAATCTTTCCGTGATTAGTAAAGATTCGTCGTGGCGTACCTAGTTTTTAAGTGAAGTTTTAATTTTTTCAAAATTGTATGTAATTGGGTATAATTTTTGTTTTTAAAATTCAATTCCATTATAGATTATAGGTTTTAAAATGTATATTACAGCTCCCAAATTGAGTGAAATTAAATCTAAGTATAAATTGAAAATAAAGTGAAATTGTTTTCAGGGTTCTATCATTATATGAAATTGTATATTAAAAAAAACATTTTGATTGACTTTTATAAATTGTATAATTTATTTTGTTTCCTTCTTTTAATTGTTTTAATTTTATTTGGTTCTTTTAATAAAATAAACAAACAAATTATGAGTATTGTATTCATTT